>NC_053419.1:19490500-19549500 GCF_016859285.1 Xiphias gladius | reverse complement strand
TGTGGCTTCACGTGGCAAAGAAACATGCGCATTGGATGAAAGTCTGCAGGCTACTCCATACTGCGATGAGGTATAGTGCAAACCACAAGGAGTGACCTACATGAGGAAGAACAGTGGTATCATGGGAATGCATTGGTGAAACTTGGATCACACGTCTAGGAAAAAGATCTTAAAGGAATAGTTGAACATTTTTGGAAAGATTTTTATTAGCTTTTCTCCAATCCTAACTCTAAGACGTATCTTTATCCAAAATTTATGAGTTATAGCAACTGCACGCACTGTCTTCTTTAAACATACATACCTCTTGGCCGCGGGCCAAAGTTCATATCGGGAAAAAAGTTGGAAGTGAGTAGAAAAAATATTATTGAGGCTTTTATAAACCTGAATTTGACTTGTGTCTTTAAATTATTTTTTCTTCATGTTATCCTCAGTCGGTTTTCAGTAAACCTGCTCGTCTCTCCCTTCCTCTCACTCGTTTGTGTGAGTGTGAAAGCAGACACACAATATGACTTCCTGCCCCGTGACTTACCTCTCCATTCCGGCTGCAAATGTGTGTGAAACTGGAAGCGTTTCCAACACATCAGTGGTATTCTGATAAGCTGTCCTCAGAAAGGAGTGACTTGATTTCCTGCACTTTACACAGCAGTCAAGTAAAAGATAGATCCATTTATAATTTACATGTTGTTACACAGGGAAGAGGCAATGTCTGTGCTATGTCAGACACATTTGCAGTTTTGAACAGCCACTTTTTTTTTTTTTTTTTTGAACAAAATGTACAATTGCCTCGGTGGATTTGTTCTTACTATAACTTGACCTCCTTGGCACTTACATCTACATTTTGTTTATGGGTATTTTATACTCAAAGCAGGAATAACTGCTATTTTTGACCATCTGGTGCCAGTGGAACAGCTGTAAATATAACGGACATATTGGTTTTTAGCACATAGTTGCCTGTTTAGATATCTAGCAAATATATGGGCAATATTAGCATTCATTTGGACTTGTGTTTGTGACAACCTGCTGAACACCAATATTCATTCTCCTTTTACCTCTGTTTTGGTCTCCACTAAGTCCTTAGGGAAAAATCTGGCTCTTCGGTTGCTAAATGCACCACTATGTTCACTACCTAGGTACTAACATAGTCATTTGATTCATAGTCACTGCAGAAAAGCATAATTTAATACCTTTTTCAAAGGGTTATATGACTTGACTGCTGTTCATATACTATTAAATGAGATTCCAAATTGGTTGTAATTACTATCCCTCTCTTGAGTGCATCAATGTGTACCCATTAGTGTTATGTTTAGTGTGATAATTGAACCCAAAGGCAGTACTCAGAGGCATTTCAACAGTTCAAAAAGGGAGTTTTATTGTTGAGAAGTTGCAAAGAGGGTCTTGGTCCATGAAGCGGGGCAGGCAGGGGTTTCAGGAAGCTGAGCCAGGGTAGACAATGTAGAGGAACTAGCAGGGGTCTGGTTCTTAAGATCGCACAACAGGCAAACCAGGAAGTCAGGGAATGGTGAACCAGAGGCACAGGAAGACAGAGGATTAACAGGGATCAAACAACATGAGGAAACACTAGCAGAACTTTGGCCGTAGAGTTAGTACAAGTTTGGCAAATTAAACAATCTGGGGAAGACTGTTGTGAAGGACCGGGGTTTGAATACTTCAGGTGCTTGCTGCTTTGATGAGTTGATGAATCGCAGGGGTACAGGTGGATTGGCGGGAGAAGGAAACTGCCACATACACACACACACACACACAAACAGAGAGAGATACAAATGGGACAAAAAGACACGCAGGTGAGGGGAGAAAACAGCAGAAACCCTAGGAACGAGGAAGAGGCCCAGCTGCTAGCATAACAGTTCGTTTTTTGTTTTTTTTTCCTTTGTAGCACTCGAAATCAATAATTATTGTATCACATTATATTAAAAATCAAATTTGAGTGTATCCAAATGATATTGATGTGTTATACTTTTAAATGTAAGAAGATGCATTGGATCATTTGTTTATGCTGAGGTGCAAATGCTCAAATACACTAGTGCCAGGACATTAAATTCAAAAATATTGTCTATATCAAGCTTCGATGGAATATTATACTAGGTCATTTGTAGACTAGTGTAGTGGTATTTATATGTAATGTAAGAGCACAAAAACAAAACCTTTTTATTTAATCGATTACTATGTTTTTTGACCATATAGAATGGAATAAGGAAGAAAACCTTTGTTCTAGGTGCATTGATCCTGTAATCTTTATTAGTTAACCATCCTGTACAATATCCTGAGACAATTTGTGGAAATGTGGGCAGAATGTGTCATTTGCACTTTTAATCTGATGGAGAATTGGTGGGAAATTTGGGTAGCAGCTGCTCACACGGGTGAAAGCGCCATGCGGCGAGCATTAGAGGGAAACCTGAAAGCGACAGCCAGCTGACAGGCGTCTGTGGCAGGCCTGGAATGAGATGTGTTGTTAGAAATGCAGAGCACCCAGACTAAAGGGAAGAAGTGGAGGCAGAAAAAGACAACGGACCCCAACGTCTCCATCTCATGGGCTATCAGCGATCAGTCTCGGCAAAGGTTTAGTTTGAATGTTTACAGACAGTGAGGGTGGAAATAAACAGAAATTTTGAAATACTTTGTGTAATTATTGGAGTCCCCTTCGCTAGAGAATGAAACACTTAAGGGATCTTACTGACTATTTCCTCTATACAATGTACTGCCATTCCTGTTTTCTTTTGCAGTGTGATCACTACAGAAGGGGCATAATATCGGGCTCATCTTGCAAGGCATTGTGTGATCAGAGAACTCTAACCCTGCAGCGCTGCATGTCCACTTCCTCTACACATCAGGTAAAATGAACATACAGACTGTGCACACATCCGCATCTGCTTTTAAAAATATAGGCATGTAACCCTGAGGCCTTTGAATATTCAATATGGCATCACCCCCACACACATTTCATTCAGTGATAAATATAATATGAGTGACATTATATTTATCATTGAATCAGAGGACATTTAGAAGCTCATCAATTTACAATTTAGTCTGAAACTCACAATTGTTTTCAATTAATATTTCTGGAGGAATACAAAACTTTAGTGTGGGGCTTTTCCAGTGAGAATATTAGAATATATATATAAATATAACATAAAATGTAGGACTGCAGGAATGGTAGGCCAAATGCTTGGCTTACTTTCAGAATGAGACGTGACTGATGTCAGGTTTACTAACATCAGTCATCTTTCAGAACTACCATCTGAAAATAGTAGTTTCAAGCAGTACTCATATGTATAAAAGAACAGGTAAAAAAAATGATGGAAAACTCATCCGTGGACACGTCTGAGCACTTATTCAGCTTGTATTTTAAAAAAAAAAAAAAAAAAAAAAAGTCCTGAAACACTAACCTCCACTGCAGGTGTACAGTGGACTGTGGAAGGAGAGACCTGTTGTGATCAAGTGTGGTATTGAGGATCCAGTGAAGACCGATGGGGCTCCGGACTCTGTACTGCGACAGGAGATGAGCTTATTTGACAAACCCACTCGTGGAACCTCTATGGACGAATTTAAAGAGATGCTGCACAGTTTCCTCAAGGTTGATTTTTTTCTTTTTTTTTTTCCTCAGCAATTACAGTGTCACCATAGTATATTATATGGAACAACTACCACCATAGCAAACACACACGTGCGCACACACACACACGCCCACACACACTAGGAAATAGATTGTGTATCAGTTTGTTTAATTCATCTTGGATACAGATATGCAAGGCAAGTGTCTGTAGCCTTCTATGATGTGCATGTTTAAATCAAATATTTTTATATACATTTTTTTTTTTTTTTAAACTTATGCCACGTTTACCGCACATTTAACCAAACAGTTTCAACCTCCTACCCGCAGGCTAAACTTGGCGAGCAGCCATCTCTGGGCAACTTGGTGGACAGGGTCATTACTCTGGCTGATGTCAACCAGGACGGCAAAGTGTCTCTAGCAGAGGCCAAATCTATCTGGGCTCTTCTCCAGATAAATGAGTTCCTCCTGATGGTGGCGCTACAGGAGAAGGAGCACACCCCCAAGCTGCTGGGCTTCTGTGGAGACTTGTATGTGACGGAACGTGTTGGCCACAGCTCCCTCTACAGGCTAGAGGTGCCTCATTACCTGCGGGCTCTGGTCCCAGAGGCCTTGAGCACCAGCCTGAACCACTGGCTTGCACCAGCCTGGCCCCGCAGAGCTCGCATCACCATTGGCCTGCTGGAGTTTGTGGAAGAGGTCTTTCACGGGTCCTATGGGAGTTTCCTTATATGTGATGCCAGTCCTCACCATGTGGGCTACAATTCAAAGTATGACTGCAAGATGGCCAATCTGCACAGTGTGGCCTCTGAGGCAGTTGTCCGGGGATTTTTGAGGGGGCGGCGATGTGAGACTAACGCAGACTGTACTTATGGCCGGGACTGCACGGCCACCTGTGATCGACTAGTGAAGCAGTGCAACACTGAGGTTGTACAGCCGAATCTCGCAAAAGTGTGTGTGCTGTTGCAGGATTTCCTGCTTTTTGGAGCACCCTCCGACCTCCGTGGGGATCTGGAAAAGCAGCTACGCACCTGTGTGACACTCAGCGGTCTGGCTAGTCAGATGGAGGTACATCACTCACTAGTCCTTAACAACCTGAAGACATTACTGTGGAAGAAAATTTCAAACACTCAGTACTCTTGAAAACAAGTTGAGATTATCCAAGCTGTACTTCTACAGAATGAGAGTTATTACGTTAACACGAGTAGCTTTTGTTTACGAAATTTTACCAACTGTTTTAAAGGGTGGTGGTTATGAATGTATTTTCAGTCTTCAGTGACTGTGAATAACAGGAAGCTGTGAACTAATGAATATACAATATGAAACAGCAGAAGAATCTGGCTGATTCTATTAAAACCTCATACAAGCCCCATTATGCTTCTGTTTTCCAGTGCATTATTTTCAGAAGCACATTCTTCTGTTTAGACATCTCAGGGCACTGCCTATAATTTTATTTGGAGAATTCTGTACATAATTTTTTTTTTTTTTTTAAATAAAGCAGCCAACATACTTGATAATTATGGGTTTCATAGATTACTCTTTTGTCCATCCTTCGTAGAGACTGAATGTCACATTGTGACAGGA
Source organism: Xiphias gladius (assembly GCF_016859285.1). Taxonomy (NCBI): domain Eukaryota; kingdom Metazoa; phylum Chordata; class Actinopteri; order Istiophoriformes; family Xiphiidae; genus Xiphias; species Xiphias gladius. The sequence continues at coordinate 19,544,348 of NC_053419.1, read as the reverse complement.
TGTGATAGTTTCGTTGCTGTTTCCTGTATGAAATGAATCTGCTCCTGAATCAGAGGTAAGATACAGTAATGGAGTGAATAATGCAAACAGTGGCACTGAAATGTCCCTCCCGGTACTGATCCGATATTTACAATGTATTCAAATCAAACAGAACAGCTGGAGACGCAAATGACAATCAGACATGATTAAACTTTTATGAACTTCCAATCCATAAAATAAACTAATGTTGGTTCAGACAATTGATTTTCAACACATTGTGAATAAATTTGCATTCATCTAAACTGGGCAGCTAGAGTTAGTCAGCTGAAGTCAGTCAGAAACACCCTTAACTCCATCAGCTTTACTGACCGTACAGAGTACACCGGTGGGCTATACCTTTCAGTTTTCCCTGTGTTTGAGATCCAAAATATCAGAGATAGATAGACAGATAGCAAATTGTTTCGTGGTAATTTATTTTGAATAAATAATTTATGAATTTATACAATGATTTGATTTCAGGCAAGCAGAAAAAAAAACAAAAAACAAACAGGCATCTCATTATAAGTTGATCATTCCGGCGGAAATGCAAACTGTTGCCTCATTTTATGAGCTGCAGCCTGCAAGGTTGGTTTGAAAACTCCGTCTCCGCCTGATTTTGATGTTTCCAGCTGACTCCTATGGGGATGAGAAATGTGCCAAAAGACGTCGTCGGTACCTAGCAAGGGTTACTAAGCCAACAGTCTTGTGTCGTTCACGAATGTTTTGTTCAAAAGAACGGACCTTTTGGGTGAACGAACTGAACTGGATCACTTCATTAGAGTTAATTTCTCGGTTCAGCTGAGCTCAATACATTGCAAAGTGGCACAACTAAATACTAAATACCACAAGAACTCTAAAGTTGAAAGCAGAGAGTCAATCCAGTCATTAATGCCGAGTGTTGAGTCTCTGCTTCTGACAGAGAATGCTGAGAAACAAGAAGGTGGAAATGAGATTAATAATAGGCACGTGTGTTTTGGAGATTCACTGTCTGTTTCTGAGTCTCTGACATGTATGCTGACATACGGCACAAAGTTATGTGTTTCCTGTCCCTGATGAACTGGTGGCTGAACACTCAGGCTGCCAGGCACAGTGACAGGGTGACGCCTGCTTTAATGGACCCTGAGTTACTTGCATAATCAGCGCTCCCAGAGGAGACAGCACTTGTGGCAACTGGTGCAGAGGTCTCTGAAAAAAACATGGGTCAAAGTTGAAGGCACCGATTTTGTTATTCCCTCAGAAGCTTTTAAAAACCACCACAAGGCTGTTAAGGAGTGGCGCTGTGTAGAGATGGTGCTGGTTTGTCTGAATTTAGGGGAACTAGTATTTGAAAAACACCCTTTCAAAGGTCACCTGACATCGCCAAAAACAGCATAACACCATCTCCAGATTTTTTTCCTCTATGAGAAAACGCCCTCAGACATGGACGTAGGCTTGGTGTGATTTAGGTGACATGTAATATTCATCTTGAAGGAAAAAGAATGTCTGGAATTTCTGTTTTTTTCATTCAAAATAGTTAAATAAAACCTGTGTGTTCTGTTGCAACAGTGTTTGTTCATATGAAAGTTACTTTAACATTCAAATTATAGTCACGACCCAAAATAGTTAGTCGATAAGTTCTGGTTAGGGATGTTGTGCTAATGTATGTTTGCTTTACTCACCTGCATCACCCAGTTGATTTTTACATTACCAATGAACTTTTTAGAGCTCCCTTTTCTCCAATATTATGGCTTTACTTTTACTTGAGAGTTTCATGCACCAGTTTCAACAAATCTAAATTCACAGATTTCTCAGTGTCAATAACAATGAGACTGAGTACAAACAATTGAAGGTTTTATAACATTTTACATCAAAAACATGCCTCAGTAGAAGAAATTTGTGGAAATGAGGATGTTTTGCAGAAATGTCTTTGCACTAAAATTTGAGGAAGAACATGTTACCGATTGAATTTTTCTCTTACGGATTCAATAGGCATCATGACATAAAACATATACAATATGCTTGAATTGTCATAAAGGGGTTGATGGAATAAACATATTTAAAAGTAGAGCTGTGTATAAGTGTAACCCATTTTGACTGCCAATACCTCAGTGGTTTAATTTAAGATAGTCACATTTTTATGTTTGAATTCTTTGCGAAAGCAACAAGATACACCAGAAAACATATACACTACTGGTCAAAAGTTATAGAACACCTCGTTTTTTTCAGCCGTTATTGAAATTTACATCGTTTAATGTCTCAGTGTACTCTGAAATTAAAGCGTAGATCAAATAAACATCTGGATATTCAAAAAAAAAAGAATCATGGAATCTTTTTTTATTTGAGGATTGTACCAAAGCAACTGAGAAAGCATTAATGTAAGCCTCACTTGTAAACTGCATTGTGCTTTGTCAGACGACCAACCCTTCCGAGGTGCAACCAAAAATCAAAAGTGTTCCTCTGTCTTCAATGTTGCAAATAACCATTTTAGATTTTCTTTTTATAAATGTTAGTGTAACTACGAGAAAATACAGCAGTGTTGTCCTCTAGCACTCCGGTCATTTCAGAAGAAGAGACATCTGCTGTTGTTGATTAATCTCACGTAGACATGCCGTTCCTTGATTATGTTACTTTAAATTAACAAGTAAAACTGTGTATTAGAGAGTTCAGTTTGTGTTGGGGTATATCTGCAGGAAGACGGAAATATGAAAACAACTGTGTCATTCATTTTAAGCATTATATTAATGTCAAAGGGGCCACGTGCGAAGCATGTCAAAATCCAAACCAGGGCCTGTATTTTTCAAAAGGAATCTCTAGAATTGGTACAAGTAGGACAAGTAGGAATTCAGCGGTTTGCTCGTGGCTGGAAAGTATCTTGTGGTGGGATCACTAGGGGTGCTGCTCTTTGCTACCGGCCGAAGCTGGGACTCCAAATTAGGTAGATGAGGCAATGTTAGGCAACTTGGCAGACTGAGGTTGAAGGTCACTGCATTGCACATCTCTGCAAAGGTCGACTACAAAGATTTTCAAAAAACTGTGGACATGACACATTTTTTTCTCCCCCAAAAAACATGGAGATGCATACATTTATCTCATTATTGTCATCTCTTCATGAGATGACACAGCTCAGCTAAAACAACAATGGCAGACTGAGAAATTATATATTCACGACTTAATGAACGCCTGTGGTGAGCTGATTGCAAGTGAACTCCCTAGTTCAAATCAATTTAACAAAGATGATCCCAAATAAGAAAAAGTGTGAAACTGCTGACACGTATTTAAATATAAGAATTTAAATAAAGAAAGCATAAGAAATGGATCTTCATTTGTCGATACTGATAAATTAGTAAATGTCTCTATTTGGCGATTGACTCTGGGCATTTTTAACTACGTGATATTATCCTGTACCTGAAGATCACTACCCTGTATTTGCAGTTTACTCTATATTTAGTCTTAGTCACTTCTTCCACATATCGACACCTAAGTCAAAATACCACTCTGACTCACCCCACTGCTCTTGATAGTGAAAGGCAGCCTCCTTGGTGTCTCTTGAGTCTTCATCCCTAAACCGAGTCATTTTGTCCACATGTGTAAACAGAAATTTCTGGGATGTCATCTGGCTGTGCTAGGAGTGTTGCTCTAGACAGGAGTGTTGCACTCCAGCAAACTTTTTCCTCCGTATGGTGTGGAATCACTAGCACTCATCTTTAATAGATACAACTGTCTTTTTCTGGAGACATCTTGTTGCGGGGACGTGATCTGCAGATGTGTGCAAAATGTCCGGTTCGTCCTTCAGGCAGGAGCACATTTCCTCTCTGTTGTAATAGACAGAAGATTCTGTTCTATTTAGTTGATTCAGTACCCCCCCCACACACACACACACAGAATTTGTCTTCATGTTGTAGTATTGACAGTGGATTTATTATTGTACATATGTACAGCCAATGGGACAAGAATAAACCCTGTGATCTGTTAAGCAAAACAAAGTGTAATCAACAAAATAATGGAAGCATGTAAAATTGATCCACAACATGTTGACAAGCAGCATATATAGAGGTATTCTCATTTTTACAACATATTTTGCCATTTAAAAAAAAAAAATAATGTCAGATTTAAAAACTCTGTATGAATGTGTTTTTTTTTTAGTTTTTTTTTTTTTTTAAATATTTAACCATTGACTTCAGATTAATCAGTATTAATTATTTGTTGAATGTGTTTTTGGTCTTTCAATAAGTTTCAGTGAGTGTAAACTTATGCCCACTGTTTGTATTTTTGCCTAAGCAGTTTTCGTGTCTTTGGAATATCATTTATTATTATTATTATTAAAAGCTCTTTAAAATACGTTTATTTTCTTTGGCTTTTTCTTGATCTTACAACTGTATATTCTGTGGTTTGTAGACTTTGTGATCATGCCATTATAAATGTCATTCTTTCTTCTATTTTCTCTCTTCACTAAAGCACTTTATAACAACTGTTACCTACTTACTTAGGCCCTGTTAACTACAACTACAGTGCTGTGAAAAAGTATTTGCCCCCTTCCCGATTTCTTCTGTTTTTGCATGTTTGTCACACTTAAATGTTTCAGATCATCAAAGAACATGTCATTTAAGACAAAGACAACGTGAGTGAACAGAAAATACAGCTTATAATTGATCATTCCATTTATTGAAGAGTTATTCAAAACCCTTATCACCCCCAGAACCACACCCACCCTGTTTAGCCTGCTATGCAACAAAACTGATAACAACTGGTAATTTGGCTTTAGTCTTTCACGTCGCTGTGGTTTATGGCCCATTCTTCTTTCTTTTTCTTCTGAATTTATACTGAGAATGAACTGCCCGCATGAACTGCCGATTTAAGGTCATGGTGCATAAATTTCGGTCATGAACCGGGCGGCTTTGACTAGGCCTCCGGTAAAAACCTTCATTTTTCTTTTCCTTCACCGTCTAGTTTCGGACTTGCTGGTGTGTCATTGATCTGCTCTGTGCTGTGTACCTGTTCTGGAGTCCTGCTTCTGCGGTCCAGCTTGATGATCTCGATCAGGATTGCTTCTGAGAGTTCAGTATTGTCTGGTCCATCACTTTTTCCAACTTACGTCCTCGTTGACTGGTGGTCCCAGCAGCAGCCCCAGACCCCACTACCACCATTGACCACCTTGACTGTTGGTATGTTGTTTGCAGAATCTGTTTTGGAATTTGTGTTATGTACGCCCAACGCCAGATGTACTTCCACCCACAAAAAAGTTGATTCATCAGTTCACAAAACAAAATTTTTTCCGTCATCAAGGGGGTTTCAAGATGTTTTTGGCAAAAAAGAAAAAAACCTGTGTGTTCTTTTTCTGTCTGTTTTCTTTTTCTTCCTCCTCCTCATCCATGCCATTTTTATTTTTTTTCTTTCTTTCTTATTGTGGAATCATGAACACTGACCTTAGCTGAGGGAAGTGCCTGCAGTTCTTCTTTCTATCTGCTTGTCTGGGTTCTCTCACGTGGTGGTCTCCCAAAACAAAAAAAAAAAATTGTAATTTGTTTCAGACTGATAGATTTCAATCAATGACTTTCTCATCATCTCTGAATTCTTCTCTTCTCTCTGCCATCATGCATGTGCTTTTTTTTTTTGAGAAGGCTACTTCACTTTGTCAGACAGGTTCTATTTAAGGGATTTCTATATTCAACAGGTTCGGCAGTAATCAGGCCTGGGTGTGACTTTTGAAATTGAACTCAGCTTTCAAAAAAATTTGGTTAATAGGGCCAGGTAGGGTTGGGTAGCTTTTATTCCCTTAATTAAAAAAATCATAATTTAAAAACTGCATTTCGTATTTACTCAGGTTGTCTTTGTGTAATATTAAAATTAGTTTGATGATCTGAAACGTTTAAATATGTAAAATACGCACAAAAAAGAAATCAGGAAGGGGGCACATACTTTTTCACAGCACTGTAGCTGATGAACATTTTGAAAAATTGGATGGTGAATAAAGAATACATTAAGGGAGGAGATTTATCTTTCAGTAAGGTGATATGAGTGAGAATTATTGTTTGGTCTAAAAGGTTGACACTGAAACATGGCATCCCCATATTGCCTTCAGGTGCTGTCGGAAATACTAAACTACTACTTGTGAGCAAGATACGAGTTGAAAAGGTAAATAATGCGGGTTTGTAGGATTTTGCACACACACATTTCTGGAGTCGGCTTTATTATTTTGTTGTTGTAGTTACTTCAGTTTCTGACATGACTGCTGTCGTTATTTATTTATTTATTTTTTGTTTTTGTTTTTTTTTTTAAATAAAAGCACGCAGCTGCAAAACACACATTTGCTTGGAAAAAATTAAACACTGTAAATTGACATTTACACCGGATAAACACCATCAGATGCTCGGTTCTATTTATAGTTAATGGGCGATAAGTCATAAAGCCAATAGAAGGAGGTAAGAGGAGCTCAAAAGGCAGCATCAGCTGGGCTCAAACCAGATGGAGGCTGGACGATGGGCTCGTCTGCCTCCTGCCGCCGCCTAACAACACAGGGGCGATAACACACGCACACACAGAACCGAGGACTGCGGGTATCTTCACAACGCTGGACTCTGCTAGACATGTACATACCGGTACCCGTGAGCTAAAGTCTGTCATGAGTCAAAGTGCAGTTTTGCCAGCGGCTCGGAACCATATGTTTAGCTAAACGAAGTTTGACAGGCTAACGTCAGGTTTAGCTATTCTCAAGCAGCTAGCTCCGGTGCTGGCTACAAGCGCCGCCTGGCAGTAGCAGCTAGGTTAAGTCAACGCCAGATTGTGAGAGTCGCTAGCCTTGTGAAGTTGCCCGTCAAATGATTGTTTCCAGCTGGCTAACGGCGTTAGCCTCCTCAGCCTGAGTTGTCAACCGGTTTCTAGCTGGGTAACGTTGCAGACTGTGCGCATATCTCCACGATCTGCTCACTCACTCTGTTTGGGGAATGACAAGCTGAAGCAAATGGCTTTTACTCTTTAATTAGCCATTTAAGCTAGCGATGCGTACTACATCATCTCAGAATAACGTTAGCTCGCCGGCGTCGGATTATTGCACTTTGTGGTACAACTGTGCCCTGCTCAGCGGCGTCACTCGTAGCATTTCGCATAATGAGTGATCATTATGTAAAAGTCAAGGTTCAACTCGAGCAAATGAAATCATTCGGCGAGGAGGCAGAGAAAGAGGGTGTGGATACTGAGGAGCAGCTGCCAGTGTCTTTCCCCCCTGCCTCTGTCTCGCCGGACCCTTCCAGCATCACCATAGCTGCAGGGGATGAATCCAACACTTCCATCACTTGTAAACATACAGGTAAAAGTCGTAATAACCAGGGAAAGGATGACAAGAACTCCTGTGGCAAAGACATCTCAGATCTGTCATTGTATGGTTCTGTGGTTTCTGCTCATGTTGGAAAAAACTTGAATAGACTAGGGCACGAGCGGACAGTTCACACCAAGGGAAGTGGAAAGATACTGCAGGGCAAGTCCAAGACTAATGGGAACTATGTGACCATCCATGCATCCAAAAACATCCAAGAGACACGCCGTGAGGACGGATTCAAACTTGCAAGGAAGAGAAGACCAGTGACAGTGGATACATCGAAAGCCAAAACCTCCTTGGAGGCTCTGAAGTTAAGCATCAAGCAGCTAAAGTGGAAAGAGGTGTGCTATATGAGAGTTTTTTTTTTTTTTTTTTTTTCCCATTTGCTGTGGAGGTTTCATTCCTATGAAACACTGGGGTACCAGTTTAGCTAAGCAGATCACTGACACCAGCTGCTGCTCGGTGCATCACTGTTTCATTCGGATGACAACCAGCTTATGTTGTGGGTATTGAGTATGCATGCATGCATGAAAACCTTTGTTTTACTGTTCTCCAACTATGCCCCATTAAGAACCATGTGTTTGCGGTATTTTGTTTTAGCTAAGCACATCAACAGGCACCTTCAGTGATGTAGTTTTTCCTCCTTAATTCAAGGTGTTTTAGATGGTGACTTCAAATTTTGAGGGGTGACATTTCAATGAAAGCCTGCATTTGCAGGGCTCTCACTGGCACTAGTGTCTAAAAATCATACGAATATGCCACATGTGGCATGACCATAAGATTAATTTAAATTGGCTACAGGCTCCTGTAGATGGTTAAAAGTCACTACTGTTATCGCCCTTCATGTGATTGCCTTCTTTTGACCGATTGAACTGAAGGATATTCTCTTATCATTTGCCTTCTTGATGTTGAGAAAGGCCAGTGGGTGTGATGAGCTGGAGTAGGGCTGGAGAGGTCCCACATAAGCAAAGGCTACCTGGATTGTCTCTGTTCTTAGGAAGAACTAAAGGAAAGGGCCCTCAGTGCAGTTTTCCTACAGTTATCAAGGATATCAATCTGCACAGCACTGTTACAACTTGAGGCAACTTTTACTGGTCATTTAACAATCAGTGAAAGACACTAGAATATTAACTGTTCCTATTTGTTACAGTAATTGATGATTGAGACAGTTAAAATCAATATTATAATAATTACATTAGCCTGCCTCCCCTTGTATAACTATTTTGTCTGAATAAGACTTTAGACTGGATTATGTAATAGATGGCCTGCATGTTTCTTCACTTCACTGTTCAAAATCAGAAATTTTAAGAGAGGCAGTATCTCTTTCAAAAATGTAAATTTGAGTCTGTGTAGGAGTGTTTGTAAGAAAGGTTTGGATACTTGACCTTAAACTATTTATTTTATGCAACAATTGCACTTGTTTAAGACAGTGTGTTAAAATTAATATTTTTACCAATCTAATCTATGAAAACCAAGCTGCAGCACCTTGTGCATTGCTTTCCAGCAGTTACATGGCCATTTAAATTAATTTATGAACATGTCATCAAATGACGGGTGAAGAATTAAAGGAAAAACCAACATAAAGTATCTTGGTAAGGTGTTCGGCCACCACGTGGTGGCAAAACAGCTTTGATGCTCCTTGACATAGATTCTACAAGTCTGTGGAACTCTTTTGGAGGGATGGACACCATTCTTCCAAAGATATTCCCACATTTTGTGCTCTGCTGATTGTGGTAGAGAGCGCTCTTTAACACGTCAGTCCAAAATCTCACATGGGTGTTTAACAGGGTTGATCACTCAGAACAACTTTTTATGGCTTTCCAGTGACCCTTCCCTCTAAGGGGACAAGTGGACCCAAACACTGCCAGCAAAATGCCCCCCACAGCATAACAGAGCCACCGGATCCCCTCATTGCAGGGGTCAAGCATTCAGGCCTATATCGTTCTCTTGATGTACGCCACATGTGCACTCGCCCACTTGTCGAGAATATGGTTAAGGATGATTCAACTGTCCATATGACTTTTTTCCACATCTCTGTAGACCAGCGCCTGTGGTTTCTGCACCACTGAACTCTCAAAGGGGCATTCATCTTTGTAATGAGGGGTTTATGCACTGCAACCCTACTATAATATCCCTCCCTGTCTACCAGTCGACGGACTGTTGTTGCTGACACAGTCTGATCACGTCCTGCATTGACATTCTCAGTCACCTGAGGTAGAGGTGCTCTTCTGTTATTCCTTACAGATCGCACTAATGCATGAGCATCACACATGGTCATCAAATGTGCGCTGTCGACCACAATTTCTGACCCGATTTACCGACGTCTTTCCCATAGATGTAAATGCAGATGTCACTTTAGTCACTATTCCTTTTGAAACACTAACCAGCTGAGCAGTCTTTGTGACTGAAGCTCCTGCCATCCGTGCCCCAACTCTGAACCCTGTTTCAAAGTCACTTGGATCTTTTTCCCTCTCGAAAAAAAAAATCAGAATCCACTGCGCCTGCTCAGCGTTTTTTATACATGCTACGGATCATGATTGAATGTTAACTGCTTAATTGTAACATGCAGTGCACCTGTGTGGAGGCATCTGCAATCATTGTTTCTCCACTCATTTATTCAGGTTTTTCCTTTACTTTGTCACCCGTCTGTATATTACTGAAGGTGGCTAACCTGATTTGGATTTTGATAGTGATAAAGTAAGAATGTGAAGACCTGGGATTGTTTCTACTTATCTGAACATAATATGGTGATGAATCTGTCCAGCCATTAAAATAATGTGGACAATAGTAATTGAGCATTAATTGAAAACCTATTTTTGGCACTAAAAATGGACAACTTTAGTCACCTTCTTGTCAGTACTGCTATATATTTCACGCAGTAAAATGCACTTTAATTTTTACAAGGCAGAGTCTTGTCATTTATCTTTGTTATCCTTCTCGGGTTATTACATTTCTATGAGTGGCTTTGACCTTGGAAGTTTGTTTTTGGCTGGTCATGTGCCCTAAAGTCAAGCTAATTATAAGCATGCTGAGGCTGTACCTTTTTATATAAGTGTTGTTAGTTGCGTTCTGTCATTATTTATGTTGATATTAAGGATAAAACTGAAATTAATGGAATTTTATTTCCAGTATGTAAAACTTGCAAAACTAAGAATTTCCTGCATTGGTTTTGCAAATTAAGTTGCGAATGGAGCCAGTTAACCTTCTAACCTCTGCCTTTTATGTTTTCCATGACTACATATTTAGAGTATGATGATTTGTTTCCCTTTTCCATTGGATATTTATTTCCAGGATCTCTTACCAAAGTTTTTGTTGAATAGGTCAATGATAGAAAAACTGGGCACATTATTATTTAGATGACATGATAGACTTTGACACAGACATAAGCTGACAGTGTCAGTTTGCATATCTCTAAAGTATAAAAATACAGAGGATGGCTGTGGATCAAAGATATTACAAATGAAAAGGAGCAACGTTAAAAGATTTATGAGAGGGCTAATTGATCCAGTTCCTCTTACTCCGAGCCACAAACACCATCTGGTCAGTTTGAATGTGATGCAGTTAATACCTTCTATCATTATTAACATGGTCTCCATTATGCATGAGAAGTAAAGACGGGCAATGCGATGAGACAGGTAAAGTAAAGACTCTACTTATCACTGGTGACCACGCAGTGACACTTAAACCCTTCCATGTTTGGTATCGGAAACGGTAGACAGACTATACTTTACCACGCTTTGTCCATATGATCCACCCCCAGCAAAGTCAAAGGCGCTATAGATCCTGTGTCATTTTGAAAGTACCTGTCAACATCTTTTGAAGGGGTTGAAACCCCAGCAGCCTTTGTCTGTTTGTTTTATCGTTTATGAAACGAACATTGATTGGCGAAAATCCACTTAATAAGTTTTAACACACCTACCAGTTAATTAGGTTTACAACATGGGGGTGTTTAGATACCGTTTATGAGGACATTTTAGTGACTGCTGAATTGTACATTTGGCTTTAAGGCCAGTTTACGCCTCTACATCTGCAGTATTCTCTGGACTGAGAGACTGCTGTCAACTGACTTCCAGCATATGGCATTCTCTTAAACAGTGGGAAATGATTAGCCTTAAGCTCCTCTAATCCAATAGACTTTTATTCCTCCTGAGGCAGAGAGAGAATGGCAAGCCCGAGGGTTTGAGTGACGACTTCAGAAAATGAGAGTAATAACCTTGTATTTAATCATGGGCTTGGTATTTTGATTAAAATCCGACAGTCTAAACTGGCATTTTGAGTAGTAGCACATTCATTTTAAAAGGCCTTTCACCTGGAGGCTTCCTTGTAGCATTTTTGGAAAATGGTAACCTGAATACCAGAAATTATAAATTCTTGTAACGGGAGTCTTACCCGATCGGATGGAGTTTAAAATATCGTTCCTATGGCTGGTTTTTGCTATAGTAGCTAAGATAAGATAAAATGCTTCAGTGAGTCAAGTATTTTTGTTCAGAGTGGCTCTGAAAATTAACCACCAGTGAAGTCCACAACAAAGGCCCGAACATAGACCTATGTTTATCTTTCCATAGACGCACAAGGTGGCTATTTTTGGGCCTGATCCCTTAGAAACTACTAGAATTAATTTAACCTCCTTCCCTGATGTGATTAGACAGTTATATGCCGGCATCTCTCTGGGAGTATTTATAGCAGAGCTTGGCTGTCAAACAGGGATTCCCTGTTTCACACGCTCTCATGCTAACTCATTAATGAGATGTTATTCTATCACAGGTCTATTCTTGTAGCTTGACAGTGGAACGGGTGACATCGGCGTAGAATTTAGTTTCGGTGACGATATGCTGCTGACCTTCCAATACAACTTGATGTAGACTCATGACGTTATAAAGTTACATGGGCTGGGTGGAAATCAGTGAATGCATCTCTTGAAGATAAATGATTCAGAAGCATGTACTGAACAGTGAATTGTTATGCCAAGTTACTTTCCCTTTTGGAAACCCCCTCTTTACAGTGCGCATGGATGACTTGAGGGATGATCAGACTCAAGATATTTTTATTTTTATTTTTTTTCATGGTTGTTGAGTCCTATTCACACATAAGCAGAGGACAAAAAGCCTCACTAACATATCAGGCTTCATATTAGTAGTAGCTTTATCGCAATCACTTAAGATGTTACTCAGAAGAGTATTTGTGATGCATCCACATACTGAAGACATTCCCTGTTTCACTGAGACCTGTTTAGACCAAAGTTATGGCCTTGATTCATGCAGTGTGTAAGTAGAGCATCACCCCACTCATTGTTAAAAGGCTGAAACTTCTTGAATGGGGATTTGACAGAGCACAGGTGGAAAACATTCAGTAACAGACCTCAACAGTTGATTCAATTTGTACAGTGTTTCAGTTGATAAAAAGCTGATTTGTGCGTTGACGGATAGAAGTGAGATGCATCAGCGAGTAGGAGAAATGTAACAGTGGAAGCGGACTTAATAGTTATTCATGTACTACCCAGGGATCCAAACACTTCTGGGACCCCTTACCCCTCTGGGGGAAAAAAAAATTATGATAGGATACTTGTCTCTTTTTTGATATCAGTTTGGAAATTGAATCAAAAGGTTGAATTTCCAAACATCTTTTCATAAAGTGCTACTTGGTTATCACAGTACAAGTACAATATCCTATCCTGGAGTGTGTATGTGTGGCAGGAGAAGAGGTGTTGAGGACAAAAGCTGTGCCTTGTGCCAGTAGGATTTCCTAGCTCTCTAAATCCTTTTATAGTATCAATTCCCCCCCTCTTTCCCTGCTCATGACAACAGAACACACACACTACAAACCATCTTAAGGCAAGATTATCCTTTCACTCTGTGATCAGCAGGACAAGCACCCTACCAGTCTCCTGAGTCATACTAACAGATTAAGCATGCTTTTTCATTTCCAGATGCAAAAGAAGTATGACTTTGTGAATTATTGTTCTTACCATTCTCTGTTTTTACAGATCATCTTATATTTCCTCTTTCCACTTTTCTCCGTATGTATCTTCAGTTTCCTCTGGGAAGGCGAACAGCCTGTGATATCTACTGGCATGGCGTCTCCTTCCATGATAATGAAAATATCGTCTCGGGGCAGGTGAACAAGTTCCCAGGTATTTCACAGCCTCTGCTTCTGCTCTCCTCTCCTACAACTTTGTGTTCACACAAAGCACCCTACACTGTTGCTGGTTGAACTGTAAGTGGAGAAATGGCTTGATATTAGCTCACAGTACTTCATGAGTACATGTGTACTCAGTATTCTGTAATCACAGCAGGAGCGATTTAATTAAGGTCATACTGATCCTCATTGCTCCAATGATAACCTTTTCATCTCATGGCAAGAATCATTTCTCTAGAGACTCCACAGATTATTGTGTTAGTAAGAAACGTACATCCAAACCTACATCACCTACTGGTTTGCCCTCGTCTCCCGCTATATCATCTTCGTGTCATATTCAATTATGTCTTTTTACAAGGTCGTGTCTGTCTGCCTTTTCAGCATGGTAACTCTTGATATCGGGGAATCCTTGTATAGCATCAGTTTGCTTACAGGTACATTTTCAGTGGTACTGTGTCTGTGAAACGGAGCTTTGTGCATTGTAGGAATGATTGAAATGCTGAGGAAGATAAATCTGAGTCGGGCAGTGCGGACTCTGCAGGAACTGTTCCCAGAAGAGTACAACTTCTATCCCCGTTCCTGGATCCTGCCCGAGGAGTACCAGCAGTTCTCCACACAGGTATGGTTGCATAACACAAAAAAACATTATGATACTGGACATGATAACAGTGGAGTTTTTCTTTGGATTAACTGAGGTGAGTCATTGCTCTTCTGTATTTCTGTGCAGTCAAAACAAGGATACTATATGTTGTCTGAGCAGAAATTGTTGCATTAACTGAATGTCACAGGAGTGAGATGACAAAAGATTAAAGGTAAGTACATGTGTAAAAGAGCATTCAAAAAATAAAATGTATTTTTTATTTAATCAGGTAAATCCCGAATACATAAAAAGTTGAAGACAACACAATACAAAATTCCTGGCAACAAAAAAAACATCAATGTTGAATCAAGCAAGAGGTGTCAAATTACTCATTTTGAATTTATCTTTTTCACAGCAGACATTTTTCCTTGACACAGCAGCATAAACACAGGTCTTACTAATAACTTTTAACAATGCCTACATTTCATTTCAGTGCCCCTACAGGCCATACCTGTGAGCCAACATACGTAGCATCATGGCCCTGGACCTGGAACACCCAAATGGAACGCAGCCATAGTTTATTTCATCAATTACACCTGTGCTTTTCCTGCTATCGCAATGCCTGCTTTGAAGAATGTCTATTCCTTTTGTAGACTTTTCTAAGTGGGTAGAGTTGAAAACATGATTGAAAAACTTTATTGTCCATCGCTAGGTGATGGAAATTTGTCTTTGACGTGACTCGCACAGGTAAACATATAATAAAAGCATACAAGGGGCATAAAAAGTGTTTACACATAGAGTTAAGAACAGTTTTGCTGTAAAGTGCAAATATGTGCAAGTGTTAGCGTATCAAGTCCTTCAGAGCTTGTTTATCATGTTTATGGCAGTTGTCACGGATTTTTTTTGAATATATTTGTTCTAGCTGGATGGTTTTTATAATGTTGGCCTGATGGGAGGAGTCGGAATGTGTTATGGAGGGGTGTAAATGGTCCTGTGTGATTAGGGTTGCTTCAAATCTAACTGTCTGGCTGTACAGATCTGGAAGTGGGGACTATCTAGTAGCGCCTGTCACTTTGCTTGCATGGTTGATGAGCTGAGAAGTTTTGCTTTGTTTTTCTGATCTTACATCAGTGACAGACAACAGCTATGTCTTGTGATGGAGATTGCAAAATGACCTCAGAGAATTGACTTTATAAATAAAAATAGACCAGTGACTCAGACTCAGTCAGTGTATGGACACAAAATGGCCAGGCAGCTCTGGAAAGTAAAGCCACAATGTTCCTTTTTGCCGTCTTGCTTCCTCTCAAATTTTCAGATTAGTCATAATTTAGCAATACCAACACAGATTCTGAATTTTTGGAGCAAATTGAGGTCTGTGCATTTCTTTTGCTGTGGATGCTAACCATGCTACATTGCAACAGTAGTGTACTTAATAGTATGACCTGTTTAATTCTTGTTTCATGTGCTCGCTTCATTCCTCACTTGCCTTGAGGGGAAAAGACAGACTGTAACACATTTATGCAAGCCTACCCTTTTATAGTAATCTGGCACTACACATGGTTGAATCTACTAGAACTGTCCTGTGAAGGACATAGTTCAACACATAAGAAGGAGGAAGAGCAGTTAATAGAATAGGGGAAGAATGAGTTTCCCTCAGCTGCTTTTTCCTGGATGACTACACTGAACAAGCATGTCACAGACAGTTCCCAAGTGTGCCATTCAGCACGTTCCATAAATGAACTGACAATGAAAGCGTTTATCCAGATTTGTGTGTTATGCTCATCAACGTAGGAGACAAGGAAAGAACCATTTAAAATAATGTGTTTTGTTGTTATCAAATTTTTGTCTCCATATCATTTTGGCAGGTAGTTAAAGATTTCTATTGGTCAACGGCATTAAACTAAGATCATATGTACAATATTCAGGTTTGTAGTCAGATCTAATTACAGAAACTCAGTGTGCTTTCATTTAGAAAAATGCTACAATGTTTATTGATTTTCTCCACCACAATCAGCAGTTTAAGCGATTTCGGCAGGTGGCAGTTAAACATCAGTTCCAGTTATCAGTAATAATATCAGTGAACGTTTTTCAGTTTCGACTGGTGAATGATTGATGATGTAATTTCATTGGCAGATGGTCTTATAACAATGGTTCTGGTTTAAGGAAATCTTATATTGCAGCTATATATAATGTCCAGCAGGGGACACCATAATATCACTATTTTAATTCCAGTTTAGATTTCGGCAGACAAAACCGTATCCCACTGAACAGAGGCATTACTTCATTATGTTTTGTATGAGACGATGTCAGTAATTAGGCATGCAGCCTAACATGACTGTTACATAAAAAGTCTCATAACACTTGACTGAAATAACACTTGGCTCAAAGGAATAAGTGAAAGATGGAAGTTTTCAGTTTGTGAGTAGAGATAAATCCTAAATTAATTTATGCATAGTATGATCAGCCTTCAGCAAAATGAAAATTAGGTAAAGCTTTGATCTGGTTTATATGGATGAAGTAAAGCTAGATGTTAAATCATGGCATTTAATTTAACAGTATTGCACAGTAAGAGACTCATTGAAGATTCAAGTCTGGAATCAGGTTAGCCAAAATTTCTGGCGTCATTTTATTCTCCTGTATTGCCAGAGACAGCAATCGAGAATGCTTTCTATATGTAAAAACTAACCAGAAAGGGAAAAAATACCTTATCCAGCATCATGGTTGGACATTTGTTTTTTGACTTTGTTTCTTTACTCTAGGCAGGAGTTCCGTTATAGCCACTTATCTAGCTTCATGAAATCATTAATCTGTAAGTACAGACGATGAACGGGGACTTTATTTGATTTCATTAAATTACATCTGTAACACTGGTTGTCACATTTTTTAAATCAGACTGAGTCCAATTTAATTTTATGACAAATTGTTAAGGGTTGGATTCATGTCTGTTTTTGACCCCTTTCCTGTCATCACATCAACTACCCATATTATAAATTTCTGTAAGCATCTGTAGTAAGCATCTGTAAGCTATTTTCACTCAGGGGCCTTGGTCATTGAGGTTTTTGTTAACCTGATCCTTCTCACTCCCACCTCTGCTGCAGATTCGCATGGTGAAGGAGAACGATGCCACAGTGAATCCCACCTTCATTGTCAAGCCAGATGGGGGCTCTCAGGGGGACGGCATCTACCTCATCCGGGACCCCAGTGACTTAAAGCTTGTGGCGGGTTCACAGGCCAAACAGTCTGTAGTCCAGGAGTACATCCAGAAGCCGTTACTCATTGACAAGCTCAAGTTTGATATCCGCCTCTACGTACTGATAAAGTCTATGGAGCCATTGGAGATCTACATTGCCAAGGAAGGCCTGACACGTTTTTGCACTGAGCCCTACCAGGTATCCGTGATGGTGCTATTGATGTTGGCAGGTTTACCTTGAAGCTTTGATGCCATGAAACATGTACTTTTTATTTTATTTTTATGTCATACACAAAGTTAAGGTCACTCTTATTCTGATTGTGTAGGAGCCAAGCCAGAAGAATCTGAGCCATGTCTTCATGCACCTGACAAACTACTCCCTCAACGTCCACAGCGGCAACTTTGTCCACTCAGACAGCCAGAGCACAGGCAGCAAGCGCACTCTCTCCAGCGTGCTCTACAGGCTGGCAGCTAAAGGTGTAGACATCAAGAAGGTGTGGTCGGACATCATCGCCCTTGTCATCAAGACTGTCATTGCCGTGGTGCCTGAACTTAAAGTCTATTATCAGGCGGATATACCGCCTGGCAAACCAGGACCCACATGCTTCCAGGTGGGTAGTGGCTAGCACTGTGTTAGGAGCAGAATGTTCACAGTTGGGGTGCGAACGGGTACGAATGCATCTTTTGGATATGCACATAAAATGCGCTCTGAACAGATGTGAAAAACACCTGAATTTTTTCAGTAATATTCACCCTCCCACTCCTCTCCCTTCATCTTCACCTGTACCTTAACCTGTCATCCAATTGACACGACTTACCACAAATGTTACACCATCTTCTCAGAGTCATAAT
Source organism: Xiphias gladius (assembly GCF_016859285.1). Taxonomy (NCBI): domain Eukaryota; kingdom Metazoa; phylum Chordata; class Actinopteri; order Istiophoriformes; family Xiphiidae; genus Xiphias; species Xiphias gladius. The sequence goes on along the minus strand of NC_053419.1, from coordinate 19,526,282 downwards.
GACTTGACTGAGAATTTAGGGACCATCTCAAAAGTCCGTGGATATTGTTCGAAGGACCTTTTCAGATTTTTGTCAGTAGCTTTTTCTCTTTCTCTTCAAACTAACTTTACTTTTATCTGGACCTCCTTCTACTGCATATACGGGCTCCTTTTAAAAAAAAAAAATGAAATATGTCCCAGTAAGCTATTATGGCCTGCCCTTTGTCCATAACTTTCAAATGTTTTGTCATAGACACATCAAACCAAATTGATTTTCATCTGGGCTTCACATTTTTAAAGCAAGTCATGCAAAATGGCACAGTGCAGTTCTGACTTGTATTTTCCACTAACCTCCCGTTCTATTCTGTTTTCCCTATTGATTTCCACTCTGACCTTTTAACAGCTTGTATTTAGACTCAGTTTAGACTTTTTCTTTTTTCTTATTGAAGGTGGGGTGCAAATAAAAATTGTGTTTTATTGTTACACCCCTAGAATGCAGTTTAGTTTATTCTAATATATGTACAAAGTATGTAATTATGGATGTTTGTGTCTCAGATATTAGGTTTTGACATCCTGCTGATGAAGAACCTGAAACCAGTTTTACTAGAGGTCAACTCCAACCCCAGTATGAGGATAGAACATGAACAAGAGGTAAAAGTTAACGTCAACATCAATATTATAATAGTAGTATTGTTGTTGTTGTTGTTGCTGTTGTTATTATCTTTATTATTATCAGCGCTATAATAAATGTTTGTGTTCGTTCTAGGTAGCACCAGGTGTTTTTGAATATGTTCCCAGTCCTGTGGATGCAGAGGTCAAAGTGGGTGTGATCAGGGACACACTGCGCCTTATGGACCCTGGCCACAGGAAGCCTTCATTGTAAATACATTCACTTGCATACACATACATTATGAAGTAAACAAACAGTTTAATGTTGGAGTTCTTGCATCCTCCGCTCTTTGTCTGCTGGTCTTAAGAGTTCACTTTTAAGGACATGATACCTTACTCTGCCCATCCCTCCTCAGAGCCCAGCTCTACGCCACTCAACAGCTCTCCATAAGCCTGTTAAATGGAAAAATTAAATTCAGCTGAGCTGGGGTGGAAATTCGTGTATTACTGTACAAGTCTGGTGGCTCAGTCTCTCTGGCTGACTGGCCCTGTGTGGTGCCTGGCGATAAATCTCCACCATTAGGGTTTGTGTTTTCTTTTTTTTTTCCCCTTGCAATCTGTTTTTCCTCTGTGACAGAGGATTTACTGTTTCTGTTCTACCACCATCTCCATCTCTTCACTTTTTCTCTCACGCCCTTACTTCTTTCTCGCCTGCCTCCCAGATTATCGTCTTTATCAGATATTTGATCTGCTTCGTTCTGCAAAGGAGAGGGATAATACCCACTTAACTATTATATTCATGACCAGTAACATATTGATATAATGCGCCTGTAATATTTTTAATCCTTGTTCCTCCTGCATTGCTGTATTTTTGTCTAGCTCGAATCTGCAGAATCACATCTTGTTCTTGTCCATGGATGAATTACACTACAGTGTAACACAGTATACACATTTAAAATTCTGTTCCTTTTTAATCCATACTTTTTATAGACCCATTGTTCTTTAATCAGTTATCAATTTGAGGAAATAGTTGTTGTATTGTCAGTCTGTGACTTTTAGTTGGTCAAGAAGTTTCCCACATATACAATGATCCTTCAATTACTGGCAACCAGTTGTGTTGTAAATTATCTGGCTCATATCATCGTGTGTACACACCTCCATTTATTTCATCGCTCTATTGTAGACTGAAGCTGACACTTTATCTCCTCAAGCCAATTAAATAGTGGAAGAATATCTTTATAAAATATCTCAGTGTGAGGGTATCCACAATCGGCAGTCATGTGTGAAAAGAGGCTGCAGTCCAGACTGAGGCAAGGTGCATCACGAAAGAAACAAGTTCAGTGATCTTAAATATGATATAAATCAATGCCTTCTATAAAAATGTATCACCGCTTATAGTGAAACTGGCAAGGACAGGGTTTATGATGTGAAGAAAGTTGTAGTGACGAGCAACAGGGTGGAGAGGTTTGGAATGAGTTATAAGTTATATGGAGAGGGGAAAAATCCAGAGTAGGGACGTAGAGTAACAAGAAATGGTGCTAAATGACAATAATTAGATGGAATAACAAGTAACAGAAGTCAGGTAATGGGGTTCAGAAGTATAGGGATTGTGGTAAGAGATCTGATCAGAAAGTCAGTACTCAGCTACCTAATAATAAAGTAATTGATTAGCAATTAGTTAGCACTAAAATGTCCTCTCTTATAAGCGTAGTAGGACCCAGAATGAAGGTGAAGTCTAAATCAGTTGCTGGTAACTGAACCTCCTAGTGCACATATCCCAAATAAAGACTCTAAGATTGAAAAACATAAGGCCCAAACAGCCAAATAACTTTTTTTTTAAAATATTTTTATTTTTATATATATATATATATATATATATATATATATATATATATATATATATATATATATATATATATATATATACACAAAGATTTAGTATTCATGTCAGGTTGTGATTGCAGCCAAGTGTGCTGTCAGCTATGCAGATAGTGACTGAGTCCTGTGGTTGAGGAGGAAGATATGCTAATTATGTCCCAACTAGCTAGTTCTAATGTTTATTAAATTAGCCATAAGATTGGATATGCTCCGAAAAATGTAATCATTACTGCAGCCAACGACATGGGAGCTAAATAGGAACTCATTAATCATTAACTTCCACAGTTTGTTCTTCCACAGGCACAAAGGCGCATGCAGTGTATAGTACATACATGTTTGTTTGTTTGTTTGTTTGTTTGTTTGTTTGTTGGAAAACACTACTTTTCGCTACACTGAATGCTAGGTTGAATTTTATCAATTTTAAATCAAGCCATTTGTGTGGAAAGATGTGGCACCACATGTGGAAATAGACGCTAAAATCTCTGAAAATTGGATGGCTGATTAAGGGAGATAAGCAAAGGAGATGAGAATTTGGTAACCATTTTAGAACCACAGTCTTTTGATAGGCATTCTTAGAGTCTTGATGCCACACTATCACGACTGACATCTCAGGGACGCCAGTGGAATATAGTTTTTGTTGAAACATGATTTAAGCTGCCATTCACATGCATAGATTTAGAATCAGTTCAGATGTATTTTAATGGGGAAGGACTGATTTTGTATTCCTTTTTTTTTTTCCTGCAAACTCTCAGAATCATTAACAGAGCACAAACAAAACGTTCCCAGTATCGTTACGGGAGGTTAAGTAATTTGTTTACTGCACAGATGGTCTACTAGTAAGTAAATATACCTGTGTTGTGGTCACAGACAGCTGTTCTGCAGTGGGATGGATGGGATTCGCTCATTCAGAACGTAGAGTTTAGACTGAATTCATCCCCCGTATGAATTTCCCTTGGCAAAATGAAGTGAGAAAGAAATGAGAACTGACCAGGCACACAATACAAAGTTACGGCTGAGTTTTAAAAAATGGTGCTGCTATTGAAAGGAGATGCAGTGAGAGCTTTATAAGAAAGATAAGTAAATGTAAAATGGCAAAAAAAAGGTGGAAAAAGTGGTATTTTGGAGAAAAGGGGTGCAGGGATAAATGGGGAATTATGAAAAGGAGGCTGTGATGGTATCTGTGACTCTGATATGTACTACTCGCACCCAGCTCATTAATAATTTACACGATGTCTCCGAGGGTGATTTATGAGCCATGTATGAGAGGTGTGTGTGTGTGTGTGAATGTGGGTGAGAACAAAAAGCTGATGTTCATAGGCGAACATATCTTAACGTGGGGTAAAGATGCATCAAGCGCATAAAAAGCTACAACCACGTTTTTTAATTTGAGACATTTTCACATTCTTTTACGGAGCAAAGCTTTGAGTGAAATGCTTGTAAGCTCCATTTTAAGATTTCTGACTCTTTTGGGTGTGTGGATAAAAACCAGTTAGAAAAAGAGGGGTTCTAAATCGTAAACATGCAAATATTTACTTATTTCTTCTGTATATGTTTTGTATGACTCATGCGCTGGAAAAAGTTCAGTCAATAAATTCTAATTTCTGAAATGGATATAAGTCTCCAGGCGCTTAGATGAGTCAATGAAAAGAAATCTGACACCTTTCAAGACATTTGACACTGTGCAGTAGCTTTGAAGATTTACTCACCAGAACACCAGAAATAGCACTTACACAGGTTAATTACAGCTGAATTAGGCATAGTCCTCTTCACATACACTCGACTAACATTCGGTACTTGGCTTCTGAATGTCTTTTTAATAACCTGCCATTCTTCACCGTTTACCCTTTCACTTTACCTTCATCATTTTCTTCTCCTCGTCTGCTGGGAATGTTTGTAGACATTCCCATCACTGTCTGTCTGGCTTTCAGCTTCTGTCGAAGATGTGTCCGTTTCTAGCCGAGCCCGTCCTGTCTAAATAGATGTCGGTTGTGTCCTTCTGGCTGCTGAGGGATGATTTGATTCTGTTAAACATTCAGCAGTGCTCCCTCATTGCCATTCACACTGCTTACTAATTCATGGAGAAAGAAACTGCCTCATAAAAGTCAGCAGTACGGTATCCCCCTGACGCGAAAAAACCTTTGTGTATTTCTCTTTGTTGCTTATGTATCTTCATGCACACGTGTTACCCATAGGAGTTATCCTTAAAGGCCGTATACACCCACACAGGTGTTTTTCGCTTATTCTGGTTGATGAGACCTCTGCTCAGGTTTCTATGACGGGAATTATTTGAGGTCACTGGACTCCGTGTGCTAATAAGAATGATAAAGGTGTAATTTTGTGTGCTGTAATATAACAGGCACAACAAAGCTAACTGTGAGAGTGAGGGAAATGTCAGGCAGGCGCCTGGCTCCCATTCATTTTCTGTGAGAAGCACAATAGCAGGTGGCGAGATATGAGCAGGTAGTGCAGAGGACATAGTTCAAACAAATGAACTTTGTCCTGAAATAGGCGCAGAATTGTAGCATGGTAAACCAAACCCACCTGACACTCATCCAGGGCTGCAAATAATGATCATTTTGATTGATTAATCTTGAAATTTATTAATTGATTAATTGTTTGGTGAAAAAAAAAAAGTCAAAGAAATAGTAAAAAATTACCCAAGGTGACATCTTCAAATGGCTTGTTCTGTGTGCCCAACAGTCAAAAACCCAACAATATTTAGTTTACAGTTTACAATTGGACACCAGAGAATGTTTGGCATTTCTACTTGAACAACGACTTAAGGGTTAAATTGATTATTAAAATAGTTAGTAATACATTTTCTGTCGAACCTTTCGGCTCTACACCCATCATATATTTACTGTAAATAAATATAATTCGCAGTTTATTATTTTATGCCTGAAATAATGCTCCAATCAGTGCCGTGCGGAGTCACGTTTCGATAAGAGGGTCCATGTTTTGTTTGTATCCCATCTATGAGGATGCAAATGAACATGCAGTTGACACAATACACATTCCCGCCAATGGGTTCACACTATTCCACTCATCGACAGGTGGCGGTAATGTACCCAGAAACACAGGAATAGGCCAGAAAAATAAAGGGAGGAAGGATGCAAGTTAGCAAATATATATGTAAACAATACGGGATTCAAATTTTTTGAAAAGTCAACTTTGCATATATTTTAAGTGGAAGGAAATGTAATCAACACGGTTATTAGTCCTTGACATACACACAGTTCCTTTTGGTGAGAAATACTGAATCTAAACAGGATGTTCACAGGGAAACTCCTCAAGTTACCACTAATTTTTATTGGACCTGATTGGTTAATTTTCTGATATTACAGAAAGTCACTGCAGAGGGTTTGTGACGCTCGGATGAAATGTGTTCATCTTTTTACAGCTGTTCCTTTTGTGATGATAGTGAATGGCGAAAAATCATTTTGGGCCAGTGAACATCACGTGACTTCAAATTCCCGCTGTAGCTATCATGCCGAAATTGCCCCACAGCCCGGCATTTTTCCTGTGTGCTTGGTGTGCACCGTCTTAAAAGATAAGGTCAAAGGTACCCTGTGGAATATTAATTGTAACAAACAAAACAAACAAAATCAACCCCACTGATGGATTGAATCTGTGGTCGATGGACGTCTTTTGGCCAAATTCAGTAACTAACACAAGTCGTCTTATTTTTCTGCCTCATTCACGGCATCAAACGCAATTTCTTTTAAAAGCACAATTTTTCTGTCATCAGTCATTGCAATAAGAGTCTTAATGCAAGTTCAGAGTTTCACTGACTAATTCCCTACACAGACTCAAACAACTGCAGAGATCCACTGCGGCTTTTCAAGAGACATCATCTGTACTTTATGACTCATAGCCCCGATTCAAAAAAAAAAAAAAAAAAGTCCCCCTCCTTTCCAGGCTTTGTTTACCCAATTAAGTATCCAAACTTGGTGTGAACTGTTAACTTTCTTTTCATAAGAATTCAAAACTGATTTCTCGATTTTAAGTGCTGCTGAACCTCTGGCATGTAGCTGTATCTTGCTACTGATGCAGGCAAATGTTGCGGATGTAAGCACTGACAGTGAAAAGGCTGTGCGGAGGCTGTGAGATGAGTTCTTTTTCCTCCATACAACATTATTCTTCCCTTTTCCCCTGTCAGGTGCAGATTCAAGTGAAAAGCTTGGTGCATTTATCTACCTCAGGTGCTTGGCTATCTGTAACTCAGCTGACAAAAGCTCTCTGGCTTGGCCTTCTGGTCTTGTGTCTCTGTGTCCTTCAGGGCCCGTAGGCCATTATTTCGCCCTGGACAGCACAACAATGAGTACATGTAGTGACTTACTTGTAAGCCTCCAAAGCCACTGAATAAATGCTCAGTCAACTTGCTAATACATGAAAAAAATGTCTGTAATTGAAATATAATGCAGTAAATTCTATAATAATGCGTTTTTCTTCTCTGTTGTTCTACAACAGAAGTTCCCAACAGAGGGCTGGTGGGTTTGAACATAGAGAGGAGATTCCCATGGAAGCAGACAGACAAGAGAGGAGCCCGGATGAAGGAGCTCTGCCCTCACTATGTCTGAAGCAGGTCTACCCCAAGTACACCAAACAGTTCAACTACCTGCGGCTGGTGGAGCGAATCGCAGCTCTGTTCATACGCTTCCTCGGGGTCAAGGGCAACATGCGTCTGGGCCCCACTTCCTTCCGAACCTTCATCAGGTACAGTTTTTTATTTTTTTTATTTTATTGGATTCTGCCATAGCAGCTGCTAATCTTAAATGTCTAAATAAAACATCAATTGTGAATGCCATGTCCAAAAGAATTTTTCTTTTCAAAAAGATAAAAAAAAAAGGGACTGATAATAAATAAAGGTATAGAGCGTGATTACAGCTACATTTATGAACAGCTAAATTTAAGCTCACAACCATCCATAACATTCGTGAAAATGGGGAGGACATCAGATAGAAAAACTTGATTATTCAGTCATATAGTCTGCTTTCAATTCTGCATTTGCTTGTCAAAAGTGTAAGCACTTTTGTAGTCTCTAATACTTTCTAATGACTTGTTAAATTCTACAGAAGCCATGTACATAACTGGTTTATCCACATACCAAGTGGGACATACATGAATTTGATCAGAGTACTCTAATAGACCTGAAAAAGATTCAGGTCTACCTAAAAAAATACAGCTTTCTGGCTTAAACTGAGCGTGGTGGTGTACTAAGAGGTGTTTCTAATGTTCTGCGGGATAAGCAAGAGAGATAAGAGAGGTTAGCATCTTTCCTGGTTTAGGAAAGTTGATTAGTCTTGTCTCATCTTGAGTATTACTCAGTCATATGGTTGCTTCTAATAAAAAGGATCTTGATAAACTTCAGTTAACCCAAAATATGGCTGCTAGGCTTGTTCCTAGTTGTTCATATCATACTAGTATTATATAGTATATAATTAATTATGCTTTTCATGACTACTGGATTGCCAAATATTGGAATATTTGGTTGGAATATTTTCTACTAATAACAATGCCCTTTCCCATTTTCTTAAAAACCATCCTAATACTGTCAATAAGCAGTGATTAGTGTTTGTCTGCCTGCCCAGATACTGTAGATGGAAATTAGCTAGTAGCTAAATCTGGCACAGTGGATCTTTTTTCTTTGGGTGAGATTATTATTATTTTTTTTAATACATGGTCCCTGACAAATAAATGTAATCAACCCAACTAAACCAGGAAAGATGCTGGTCAGGTGTAACTGTAACCAATAATTGTCTTGTATATAGTGGTAGAGGTGGGGAATATTAGCTTAGCTCTTATCTCTCTTGCTTATCCAGCAGAACATTAGAAACACCTCTTAGTGTAATGCAGGCCAGTACAACACCACCACTAACTATGCACTCAATGCTTGCACACCTCAGACAGTTTCAAGAAAAACTAAACATTATAGGCATCATAAAAGTAGAATGTTTATGTTACTACGGCAGATTGATCGTGTTGAATTACTTTGGACCGTAAATCACGTCACTGTGCCCTCCTCTGAGGGGAAAAAATGAAGAACTAAAAAGAGAAATTTATATTTTATGTTTTTTGCTTTCACGATGGCCCCCTTTATAGTATGTAAATGGAGAACTTGTTTCCATACAGCCAGTCAAATATTTGCATAAAGCAGTAATATCAACGTTGTATCACGGACAGAGCAGACAGTCACATTACACAAAAGCCACAGACTCTGAACAACAACCCCCATTTGCTTTCCTGCTAAAGTCTCCTCCTTATCTAGCACACAAACATGAACACACACCTTTTCCACCTTAGCTTGTGGAACGAGTGAGTAAACAAACATTCACCAGTGCAAAGTGCATTGCTAATGTCAGTCCGACTTAAAACGTGTAGACAGACATACAAGGTCTCCTGATTGTTTTTAGGACCTGTAAGCTGAGCAACAGTAACTTCACCATGGCTTCAGTAGACATCCTCTACATAGACATCACACGTCGCTGGTCGGGAACAATGCCTGATTCTAGAGAAGCAGGTAGGACACACACGAACACACACATACAGTAAGCCTGCTACGACAAAACCCTCACAAAGAAGAAACATGTAGAGGACAGAGAGCTGAGTATCCTTGAGACTGGGAGCAAATAATGTGCTTGGAGATAATTACTTGTCATTCTTTGTCAGTTTCCCTCTGACACTGTGCTCCCATAATTGAAATGGGCTGAGATCACAATGTGACAGCAAATAGACTATCAGACATGAATTATTCAGACGTTGCACCTTGCAAGGAATGTTTGTGAGGCGGAACGGATGGATGGAGATCACATGGACAAGGATGGAAGGGCCTGTACAGACGGGATTGTGGGCTGAATTTAGAATGAGCTCATACGTATTCAGGGCGATCGAAGTCAGGGTCTGTTATTTCGCCGAATGTGCACTGGAGGATTTGGCAGGCGCCAAGAAAAGGCATAAAACTTGTCTTTACAAATTATAATTTTTTTTTTCTTATGTTTTCTTATTTGGGGTGGGGGGGGTGGTATGTGACAAAGTTTTAAAAGGACACATGGAGGAATGTATGTAAATACTTTCTTCTGCCAGACTCTCTTTGTGAGCTGTAACAACCTTAATAATTCCACAGCAGACGACCCACAGACTTTCATCATGTTAGTCCAGCGTGAATCGGCTTCTCCTTCCTTGGTTTTCTGCACACTTGAAAATAGCAGGCTGCAATAGAATACATTAAAGAAACCTTCCTCCCGCTTAGATCATGGCATTGTTTTCTCGTTCATTCTCTGAGCTTCAGTCACCTTGACCTTGACCCCCAGGGCAAGATCTGAAAATCGTAAAATTGAAATGATAAAAATGATCACATTGGCAGCTTCAGCCATTTAAAAGCAGCAACAGTTCAGTTGTTTAATGATCTGAGAGAAGAGTCCCTACTGGCTTTGTGGCGAAAACTGTATGTATATATGTCTTTAAAGGAAGATGATGCTGAACTTGCATTTCAGGAGAGACTGTATCTCTACCGTCCACAGGCACGAACATGCATGCAAAGTTATTTTAGATATATGTTTTTAAGTAGTTGCTTTAAAAAGGTTGTATTCAGTTAGACATATGAATAAATGACATATGAGAAAGTCAATCTAAAGCTCTCTAATTAACACATTATGTTTCATCCATTTCGTCCTTACAAAAGACAGATTCCATGGAGCCTCTGTTCATTGGTTTCCTTGCAACTGCCCAGGAGCAAAAAATAGTCTTGGACATAACCATTTGTAGAACGGCCAGTTGTTGTTTTTACACTTTGGTTTTTGTGCAGATTAAACAAATGGGCTAGAACTTGTTAATTAGTGAGCTATAGAGGTGCCCGTAGGCAAATGGTTGGACGGAGCCAGACTTGATGTATTACCCCATTTCCAGTTTTTATGTTATGCTAAGCCAATAGCAACTCGTGATAGCTTCATATTTAGCGTACAGACATCAGAATGGGGTTGGTCTTCCCATCTAACTCTCTGAGAGGTCATTGCATACCAACTCAACCAGGTCCTACCATTTTACGTCATGGATTTTATTGAAAAAAATCCATTTAAAAACTTCTATTAAATTCCTGGGACCAAACACTTTTTTTAGTGATGAATTTTTGAAGTTTGGGCCTTGGAGCTAAATTTCATCATTTCATCGTTTCACAGAATGAAAATGTGATTGCATGAAAGTGAAAACTAGTGGTTCGTTTTGGGCAAAAAAGTTAATCTGATCACCGTAAAACGTTCAACAACAACTATTTGCAGGAATACATGTTGCAAATTATCCGTGGGGTTTCTCAGATATAGATTTGAGATATAAGATTTTGCAAGGACCCATCAATGTGAAGTTTTCCCATGAATCTTTTTCAAGAAAATGCATGACTTTAACTGGGAAAATTTCTGAATTCTGAGTTAGTTGCCATGGAATGACCCAGATTTGTAAACGTGCTTATTAGCTTGCTGTCGAACCATTCCTTTTAAACTGGGATGGATCCTGTTTGGACTGATATCATTTATCAACTAGCAGCAGTATGAAAATCCAGGAAACATTCATTGGTGTCCCTGACTGTGTCACTAAGTAATTTGTTAGTTTTTTGTTTAACTGCTATTTTTGTTGAGCATAATTTCTTCATTTGGAGTTTAATTCTTTTTCCGTCTTCCTCTTATGTATTTCTTTGTCCTCACCTCAACCCCACTTTGTTTTTCAGGGATGGGACTACAAGCATTTGTGGAAGCCTTTTTCTTCCTGGCAGGTCGCAGGTTCAAATCCCTGGCGATGAGGGAGCAGGTCGTGTCGCTGCTGGAGCTGTGCGAGGCCCAGCTCGAGTCCTCGTCGGGCGTGGAAGACAGACGCTCCGTGAGCTGCAGCCGAGCGCTGCCGCGAGCCGTCAAGACTCAGACGCCGGGCCTCACCAACCCTCAGCTCGGCTCCCCGGCTCCCCTGCGAAGGGCAGCCAGCCAGGACTACCGGCTGCATCAAAGACTCAAGCCTCGCACACTCAGGGCCAACGTGGAGAACTGATGAGAGAGGCCTTCAGCTACTCATCCAACTCCCAAGCACTGCCTTTAGCCTTCTCCACAGGAGCAGGGAAATTAGCTGTTCATCTCTCCTCAACTGCCCCCGCAAAGGTGGGATGATGGGAGCTGAGAGAAGGACTAGCTTGACCCCTGCTGGCTGACTTGCAGGAGGACAGTTCTCAGCCTGATTGCTTTTTCTTCAGAGGAGGAAGATGGCTGCAGGGGGTTTGGAGTGGAAGAAGGAGGAGGAATACAAGGGGGTTGGTGCATTTCTTCCTCCCCTCCTGGTGTGATCGTGTGTGAACCGCGTGGTCCAGTCAGGAGGAGGATATGGCTGCTTTTAATAATATAACTGATTCTACAGGGCAGCTATTTGCTTCCCCTCACCTTTGTCAGGCAACACACACACACGGAAACAAACTTTCTTTTCAGGGATAACATTGGATGCTCCACTTCAATAGATTTACACTAATCACATACAAATAAATAGGTATAAAGGTGTGTCCTTATTATGTGTATTTTATTCTTGAATTTGCACAAAAATGCTTTGAACTATTACATTTGCACAGAAGCTGAAGTGAGGGTGACTGAGTATTTGTGTGGGCATATTGTATATGTTTGAGTGTGTATGTACTGTACTGTATTTATTTGTGTTTAGTTCAATGGTGAAAGTCTATTTAAAGCTGGTGGCTCAGCTGTGCGTCCTGGCTCCATGAGCCCATTAGTGATGACTTTAGTGAATAAGTATTCAAAGGTAAAAAGGCCACGCCGCCACTTATCCTCTTTCAGTTCTGCAGCTATTCCAGTCCGGCAAGTTCTTTAGCTACACAACTGCCATGGGGATGCAACTATTTCGTAAGTAATTGCATAGCACAAAGTTTCACAATTTAGACAGATGAATTGTTTCTTAAATATGACTCAGATAGCTTTCGTAATAAAACCTTATCCAAGGTGTGATGTGGCTCTCGGTTACACGCATCCACTGGTGGATGCCAACCAGAGGTCGCTGTCACTTTAAATTATTTACACTACAGTTTATCTACAGAACAGTAATGTTTGAATTGTAAGCATATATCTTTCAGTTTGTTTCTAAGATTATTAAATTAATTTGTCACATGCAGAGCAAGAACTAAGTGTGATGTGTTACACAGAAGAACACTGAACCTTATTACTTAAACCCCTGCAGTGAGGGCAGCTGTGAAACTCATGCAGTGCACTAAACATGTAAAGGATTTCTGCTACACATACATACTGTAGGACATATTTACTGCAGTGTGATACCATGAAGTAGATTTATTAAGTTATCAATCATATGAATTAAATGTACTGATAAGACTGCAAAAAATAAAATTCCTTTTGCTCTTTAAACTGAAGATGTGAGTGTTGATGTGGGCACTACTGCTGTGATATTGACCAGATATTTAAAAAAAAAAAAAAACCAAACTCGGGTTAAAACTGTAATACGCATTTTTTTAATTTTTTTATTTTTTAACCAATCATATCTTCCTCCGTGTTCTTATTCTTGATGATATAAATATGAGCAAATCGCACAAAGCCTAGACGTATGTCTCATTGAAAATATCAGTAATGTACAGTACATCATTACTTTCCTACCTCGGGGTGATTTTCCCTTTGGGCTCATTAAAGGGCACCATTTGTCACATCATGAGGGGATGGTATGTAATATAATGGCAGCCCTGTTGGCAGTTTGTATTATTTACAGTCTTCAACAAGGCCGATAGATGAGCCTGAAATAGCTTTTTTTTTTTTTTAAAGTTTTAAGACCTCAGATATGTTTCACAACGCAACCATCTGCCAATGTTTCCTCAACCTTCTGTCACAGAGGCTGGCATCGCCAGTTAATGCTGTAGCTTTAGTGTCTTTAGTCTTCATAGTTTGTTTTTTGCCCAATGGTTCAACAGCTGAAGCTAAGCTCAGGCATCTTGTCACCAGCCGAAAATAATATATTATACCTTTTAGCAAAATTTTGTGCCAGTTATTTCGTATCGGATACATATCAAACACCTTGTATTGCTTCTTGACTGTGGTCAGTGCTGCCAATGAAAGTACCGGCCGTAAATACAAAATATAAAAGATGGTACCAGAGTATTGGTGCTAATTGATCATTAAATTAAATTTATTGCAGCTATGAGTGGAACAAAACACTGAGAAGCTCTCGGTAGTCGAAGAAGTACTTCGATATTTTACCTTGGTAAAATTAGTAACACATTACAAATAAAAGTCCTACACTCACTATGTGTATGTGTATATGTGTGTGTCTATAAATATATAAATATATATAAAAATATATATATATATACATAGGTACTTAGGTGCATACTTAGGTCTCTACTTATAGAGGTCTCTCCGTGCATTGCCAACCTGGCAAAGTGGGCAACCACGAAGAGACCTAAGTCCCAAAAGCCACTGTTTACTGTTTGTCAACTGGTTGTATATAATTTGAACAACTACAAATAGTTGTTCAATTAATCAACCTGCGTCAAACTAATTGACACACACAAAAAATGGGGCCATTTGTTGAGGGGGGACATTCGGGCCCGACAACGAAATTTTGCCCCATATCTTCGGATATTTTAATCTAAGTATGCATTATATTTTATAAAGTGATCATATCTTTGTATTTAAAAGCTGTAACTTGTAACCATACCTGTCAGATAAATGTAGCAGAATAAAAAGTAGCATCAAATGAAAATACTCAAGTAAAGAAAGAAGTATAATTTAAAATGTAATTGTAATTTTTTTTTTTAATCTCATAGACTTTTTCAAGCCAAAGTAGGTTTGGATCAGCTTTTAAGAGATGGGTTTATTTCTATAAAATGTTTAGTTATACATAAAATAGATATCAATAACACACAACACCTATTTATTTACACTTTCCATCCGGGGATGTTTTGGAGTGGAATTAAAATATGTACTCCTTGGCGGCTGCTCTGCACTTGGCAGGAAATTGTCTCGCCATCAACAAGTGGTTTAATGTGTGGCTGTGTTTTTCTTGCCTTTGATACTTTTGAGCCTTGGGTGGGAGATTGGACAGTGGTAAGAGTAGTAGCTTGTTTTATTGGCCTGATGTCCTAAATGCATGTCTTTGCCCCAGGGGAGCCTGTTCCATTAGGCCAAAGAAATAAGCAAGCCTCGCAGGGAGCAATTAACAGCAAAGGACCTTTCTCACGAGGACCTACTGTTGCTGAGCTCCACTTTCCCCATTTGATCACTTACCGTATAAGAAAACAGTTATAAAATTAAAGACTTTCATACTGCATTTCTCTTGCCTTTGAGCTACACTGTGTGAGACATTTTAGCATCAGCTCAATTTAAAGATGCAGCTATTTGAGAGAGACATTTCGCTGCAAAATCCCCCTCCGTTTTTGTTGTCAAGGCCATTTCAGCCTTTCTCCTACCCACTGTGGGGAATAACAATCAGGCAGTATGTAGGTCAGGCTCGCTGAGCAGTAGGCACTGCTCAGTCTTTCACATCCTTCCATCATACCCTCCACTCTGCCTTTGGACCCCCAAGTCTGAGCATATGTTCTCTCTAGCTGCTTGTCATCTATCTAGGCCTGCTTGAGTATTTAATGAACACATGACTCATCTCACGTGCACCCAAATTAAGTTTCATTTACATTTCACAATAACAAAGCGTCACAGAGAACAATGTGAGCAAGGTGATGAGAGACAGACACAAGGGGGCGAGGTTTTAAAATAGCTAAATAAAACTTTAATAGGTCTAGTTGCGAATGTACATAAATTGCACAGCCACATTTTGTCAACACAAATTCCTCTGTACATTATTGTTTTGTCACTGTTGTCAAAGGAAGCAGAATCCAGCAAATACTTTATACTTTCAACATACTTACAAAAGTATTTTCTACAAGATAATAGAAAACATACAACATCTTTTACTTTATTTATAGCTTTATATTTTGATTGATCTTTTGCCGGAATGGCTGAACTGTGTGAAGCGTAAGCTCATGGTTTACTGACTCATAAAACAGAACTGAGGTGGGAACATGGATGGGATAAATGAACTTATAGCTGAGGAGTCAAATTAGAAACCAAGCATAAGAGTGCGTCCTCTACTTTGCGTAGATGTACTGATGTGGCATACATGACTTTCATTATTGTACACTGCAGTTTTAAAGCAAGACTATGTAACTTTTACTGAGCCACCACCACTGCTAAATGCTAAACTCCTGCCATACTATACCATGCTACTGTTTTAGCTAAATGCTAAACGATAGTTTAAGGTTTAGCTGAACAGTTTAACATTTTGATAAAATAGTAGTGGAACGGAGCCTTTAAGTCAGTGAACTGAATCACTGTGCATTTGCTAACTTTGACCATCAAAAGCTACTTGTCCTGACTGATCAAGTAAGGCTGTAACGTTAGCATCAAAATTTCCAACTGTTTAGCTAGCGAAAATTCTAAACAGTAGTTTAGCATTTACCGAAACAGAATTTAGTATTAAGTTAAACAGTTGTTTAGCATTAAGCTATAATGCTAAGCTAATGAAGCAAAGGTGGACAGCACATTACTGAATTAGTAATGTGCCTTATACAGCAAAATTTAACTAAAAATTGCTATCCTTAGCTAATTGTAGCCAGGAAAAACTACTTGTCATGTCAAACCAAGTAAGGCTGTAATGTTAGCATCAACATTTCTAAATGTTCAGCTAATGTGCTCGGCTACTGTAACAATAGCATGTGGAGAGGAGTCATAAAATCTGGGAACTGGACCAATGTGCCTTAAATGGCAAAAAATGTCCCCAAATTTGCTAACATTTGCTAACCTTAGCCACCAAAAGCTACTGGCCATAAAAGACCAAGTAAGGCTGTAAACAACAGTTAGCATTTAGCTCAAATGCCAAGTTATTGTAGAAGCGAATGTCGAAAAGTCATAAAGTCAGTGAACTGAATCGGTAATGTGCCCCAGACCTAGTAAGGCTTTAGCAGCAAAACCTCTGAGTGTAAGTTATTAAACTGAAGACAGAGAGTTTTATTGCTTATGAATTCAACTGTTAATTTTTAAGAGGAAGAATATGTTTTTGCTTCTTTCAAAAGTAACATATTCCCACTTTAATCGCTGCAGTTGTACAATACTGTTTTAGCACTCGATACCTTTAAAATACAGTATAAGGAGGAGAAAAATCTTGTATGATTTTTTTGCTACCAGAGGATTCTTTAGTCTGAGGCTATTTGTTTCTATTCAAACAGGAGCTGTAAATAGTTCTGTTTATCAGATATAACAGTTTGTGACTGAGCTATAGCAAAAATCCCTTTCTTCGGTTTTGAACTTTTCCAAATTTAAACACCTGAAACAGGTGCTGTGCTTCAAAAAAAAAAAAAAAAAAAAAGCTATGTATAAACACCAACCACTGAACGTAAAAGTGCATAGAGCTAGACTGATGAGAAATACAGGATTGTGCTTGTGAATCTCACCGAGACTGGATTCAGCTTGGCCTGCAACCAACTAGGCATCCTCCACGACTTCCCAAGAGTCGAACTCCTACTTATTCAGTTTTTTTTTTTGGCTAGCGATATTACACTCTAAATACAAAAACAATAGCTTTAACAGGGAGAACACTGAGAGGATAATTTAATTGTATAGTTCTACCCAATGAGGACAGATGACCAACTGAGCTATTTTGTATTTACAATATCCATAATGATACAGCAGAGTTTGAGCACAAGATACATTTACAAAAAGCTCTGTTAACATTAGGTAAAAATAATGTGAGCATTTTATTTACACTTTCCCCAGGCTGTCTGGCCTCTTGATACACTCAGTTATCATATGTTCACTATATATGTCTGCAGCTAGCCATTCGTCATCGTCGTCATCGTCATCATTATCATCATCATCATCACCACAACCACCTTCCAATTGGCAACTAAAGAAAACAAATGGTGACACTGATGCTACCACTGGCTCGAGAGCAAGGATGAAGCACGCAGAGCCTCAAGACTTGATGTATATATTCTGTTACAGGTAAGAAAAATGGATACAAAAATATACAAAATACAGATGCCGAGACGGGATGGTGCGATGACAGGAGAGATTAGAAGGACTATACCCCTTGTTAAAACCAACTGTGAGTCAGCATCTTCACATTCAGAACAATGGGGGATGAAATGAGGGTGGAGGTGAGTAAAAAACAAAACAAAAAAAGACAGAGAAGAAAAGAGGAGAGACATGATGCCACTAGGATTAATCGGGTCACAGTTTGGATGCAGCATACTTCATTACCACTGACAAACAAAGCAGTTAGAGAGAAAATGTTGTAACCAAGGAGGCCATTATAACGATGGCTCACCAGTCCAGTGTATAGTATGAGTGAGTGTGTCTAAACACATGTCTCTCAATAGCTCTTGTGCTACTAGAGAAAGACGACCACAACCCAAATCAAAATCCGGGCTCAACTGATCCGTGTCTTCGAAGAGCAGTGATGAGCACCAGTAGAAGAACCGATCACTTGACTGTGCGAGCTACGCCAGGGCTGTTCAAACTACTGTCCATACGTTTCTCTCAACTGTAGTGCATATTGTATGTAAAGGGTTAAGCATCATGGATATTTGAAGGATGACTGAGGCGACGGTGCTGATTACTGCTCGGTGTGGTCTCCTCCTCCAGGGCTCTAAAGCAAGCTACACACTACAGTCTTTCATCGTAAGAGAAGAAAAATAAAACTACATCTCACTCCTAAATAAAGGGCTGCTTTTATATTTGAGATTATCAAATATAGGTTTATGTGTGTATACTCTATAGAAGAAAAAAAAAGATATGCATACATCTATATTAAATTTCATTAATATAGCATCACATAGAATTCATTTACTTTACTGTTCATAATACATTTAAGTGTGTACAATTTATTTTTGTATCCTTTACAAATCCACAGTATAAGTTGTGCCTTTTTTTTTTTTTTTGCAGAAATAGGGGAGCTGTGGGATAAAGTTGAGGTGTGTTCCTTAGTTAAGGCGTTTCATGTACCAATAGCTTTTCACAAAGTGCACGACGTAAGGATGGAGGGGGGATGCGGGGTCAGCGGGACGCTCAGGAACACACCCAAGGAGTGAGAAGGGAAATAAAGAAGATTGCTTTAGACTAAAAATATCTATTTTTTAAGCTCCTATTTGGTTCTTTATAAACTTTAAAATAAAGCACTAGAAAGTAATCCTCTCGAGAAAACTAAAGTGATAATCCTCAATGTGTGTTAGTGTTTATAAGTGCGTCCACTTGGTCGTCAAGAGGGAGCAGAGAGAGAGAGAGAGAGAGAGAAGGAGAGGAGGGTTGCTAGGGCAACCGTGTCTCGCGGTCGTCACTGTCCGTGGTTATATAGTGGTTCGTCCCAGGCATAGGCAGGGTTTGAATTGTCCCAGCGACTGCACACATCGACTGGCAAAGTGTTTGGCTGATGGACAGCTTTGAGGTTCAT
Source organism: Xiphias gladius (assembly GCF_016859285.1). Lineage (NCBI taxonomy): Eukaryota > Metazoa > Chordata > Actinopteri > Istiophoriformes > Xiphiidae > Xiphias > Xiphias gladius. The sequence goes on along the minus strand of NC_053419.1, from coordinate 19,507,338 downwards.
ATGTACAAGCTCCGCAGCGCCTCCTCTGGCCGTCACCCTCGTAATGAAGGCCATCTGGTGGTCTCGTTTCCTCTGTGATCTGTCTATCATGCTGCAGTCCCGCCCTCTTCTGGCTAACCCCTCAGAGCGATGTCCTTACTCCTAGACTGTGTCTAAAAAGTGGAAATGTCCTCTAAAAGTACTGTCTGCTTTTTAAAAACACGCGCACACCCTCGCAGTCTTTCAAACAGGCATGCATCCATGCATGCACGTAGACGTCCTCTCAATGAATAACTGTACACTGGCAGGCACGCGACACTCACTCGGGGCAGATATCGGTCTGTCTAGCAGTTGCTGCTGTTCCTGAACTCCCCGTTCTCAGTAATCTGCAGTTTGGTGGGGTTGGTGGGGGAGATGCCGTTGCGGGTCTGCATGCTGTAGCGCTCCTTCAGCTGGGTCAGGGCGCTCATCAGGCGGGCATTGGCTGCGTCCAGCGATGCTATGCGCTTCTCCTGCGCGCGCGCACACGCACACACACACACACACACACACACACACACACACACACAAACACACAGTTAGAGAAACATAGTATAGAGTCTCAACAATAAAAAAGAAACTGAATTTCAAATTTCAGGCCATTCCACAATGATCTGTTCCTCCTCAGTAGGTTATGCGAGAGCCTGATGCAAGAACATTTTTGAATTCTCATCCTAAACCTCTCTTACTTTTTTTGTTAGCCTTGCTAATACGAACTGGATTCACCAAACCGTCTTAACTGCACAAACTTGCTGTAAATAGCTCATTTCAACTTGTGGAACCCCTCATGTCCACGAGTAGGTGTGTGTTGGTGCGACGGGGTCATTAGCACAATCGACACCCTCAAATTGCTACAGGAGGCTACCTGCTCTGCTCCGTTTGCGGGCAAGTTTCACTGTTTCCCACTGTTTGAAATCAGCAGATGAGACCAGCACAAATTTAACAGTGTCTGTTGTGGTATGAGGGGAGCCCAAAAAAAAAAAAAAATTTTTTTTGGAAAATATTAACGCGTCTGCCAACGATGCAACGTGCAATAAGACCCTGAGGCTGTTGAAACAATAAGTTTCATAGCAGCTACTGGGCTGTAGTTGCCATGCCAAAATATGCCTCTAAAATCTAAAAACTAAACAAGAAAAAAATAAATGTAAGTTGTCATACCATGATGAGCATCACAGTGATAGGGGGATACAGAATATTAATTTTGCATTATGTCTCACTTCAGGCATGTGCTTTGATTTTTGTTGATTGCCGCAACATCCACACTCCAAATTCATTCAGATTAAGGCGTTATAATTTCTAGAATCAAACAACAGCGTTACAGGAGACTGTAACATGTAGAATTGTATCAATGCAACAAATTACGTGCCACTTGCAAATCTGTTTCGTACAGGTTCTTGCATGTTGTGTCGACTGCGTGACGGAGGCCGGGCTGAACCACAGAGGCAAGCTTCCCTCCTTGCCTTTTTATAATGAGCTTTTTGTTTTCATTCTCTCTGCCTGCTTACTGAGGGAGACAACTTATTGCCTTAACGTGTTTGTTTTTAGATGCAAAGTCTCATTACTTTAGGCGTGAAGGACATTAATCAGCATGTTTGTGTCTGGGCTTTTTTATGAACGTCATGTTGCAGCATAGTTGTATCATTTTTCCAGTTCTGTTGTAAAATCAATTTGAAATTCATTTCCAAAATTGCACATTCGCGCTTAGTTGTGTCTCTGCATGTTTGCATGCATATAATGAACAGTTTTTCCAGAAGTAATGGTATCCAGAGACAACTGTAAAAAGAGATTTCAGCAGCGTTTAATCCGTGATGGCGACAGTTATGCCCACACTATCATTCTCTGCGCAATTTACAATTACCTTCCCAACAATCAACATTCAGAGTTCCTTGCATCGAAGCCCTCTAAGGCGACACTTTTTTTTCTAATAGGGATTTTAAACACAGTTTTATATGGATAGGAACCGGCATGGATTATAGAAGAGCTACATTTTGATAGAAAACTAGGTAGGAAATTTGTAAATATATGTTTTATAAGGAGAGTGGGAGGAAGCTGAGAAATTCTGCTTAACCATTCAAGCTTGTCAATGCCGGAGCTGAGGCAGCTATGAATTAAACATCTCTTTGTATTTCAGTGACCCTTTGTTTCCTCAAGCAGAATACACAAGTAACAGCACGTACGAATTTAAAACACCAAGGCAGAAAGTATCAACAAAACCAAATGCAACCTGCACAATTGGCGCTAGCATTGTTGCATCAGTCAATGTATTGTAAAAAGGGCAAACTGACCTGTGCATCGATGATCTTCTGTTTCGAGTCTACAACTGCCTGCATGTCTGAATGGTCCTTCTTTAGCTCCTCTTCCACTGACATTAACCTGGAAATGTATTCAAGCGCAGTCAGTGTTACAGGACAAATTTAAATCAAGTCTCAGTGAACAGATGCACACAGCTGCATTTCAACCAAACAGCTTCTGCTTCCCTACCTGCTGATGATGCCCTTCATCTGGAGGTCCTTGTCGTCCTGCTGTCTGCGCAGGCGCTCCTCCGACTCCTCCAGTCTGGCCTGGTACTCCATCAGCACCTTCTGGGCTTGTTCGTCCTGACCCTTCAGACGGGCCTCGTACTCTTCCAGCTTCTGCACCGACGCCCGCAGCTTCTCCTGCAGCACTGCGATCTCCTGCTGGTACTGAATAAAAAAGCAGCGAGACGAAGAGAACATTATCATCGCTGTTGTCATTATCATCACGATAATCATCATCATCGTCGTCGTCGTCGTCAACCCTATCAGCCGGCTGCCCTTCTTCATTACCAGAGCTGACAAGAACAAAAAAGAAATCTCTCAATCAGCGATTATGTCCTGTTGTTCCTGATAATTTCTGCCTAGAAGAGAGAGACTGCCCCTCTCAGGGAATATCACGGTTCATTTACCAGTAGTTCTCATAATAGCTGCACTACAAAACTTTCCTCACATATCTTTTTGCCTTTTAATCATATGATTGTTTTTCTTTCCAATCTAACATTACATCCCGCTGACATTGAGAAGCTTTTATTAATACTAGTAAAGCTTTCACTGTAAAAGATTGAAAAAACAAACAGTGTAAAACTCTGTCGAGAGGTTAAATAAACTGGCAAAAACCATAAAAAGAAAGGAAAGGAAGTTTAGAATGAATTAAAGACACGAAGGAGGCGAGAAGGGAGGGATGGAACCAGTGAAATAGGAAGTCTAGTCTGTGAAATAAGCTCTGAAATCTCTCCCTGACCTCTCACTGGACCATAGAGAGGCTTTTGATGGAGTTTTTCTCAAGTGAGGGGGGAAACGAATGAAGGAATCAAATCTCTTTTGGATTAAAAAAACAAAACAAAAACAAAACACATTTCTTGTAAGAGGATAGTATGGTGTGTCACTGGGAGACCAGTGAGAGTCATACTACAGACGCTAACACTGGACCAAGTGTCTACGGCCACGCTAGCTGCTCTCAGAGGTGGTAGTTAGCTAAATGTTAACATCAGCAGGCTAACAATAACAATGCTAACATGCTGATGTAGCAGGTAAAGTTGACCATGTTCACAGTTATAGTTTAGTGTTAGCATACAACATTTGCTAATTAGCACTAAAAGCAAACTATAGCTGAGGCTGATGGGAATGTCACTAGTTACCTCTGCCATGGAGGTTATGTTTTCACCCGTGTCTGTTTGGTTGTTTGTTTATTTGTTCGCCGGATTACGCAAAAAGTACTAAACCGATTTGCACTTGGTGGAGGGATGGGGCGTGAGCCAAGGAAGGACCCATTCAATTTTGGTGCGAACTACTGAGTGCCATTCTAGCTTTACATGTACTGACTTGATGATGGCGCTAGATAAAAATTTAAGGAATCATCAAAATTATTCCAATGATTCCTGAGGGGGAAATGAATTTCTGTACCTATTTTCATGTCAATCCATCCAATATAGCTGTCAAGACGTTCACTCAAAAACAACAAATGTCAACCTCATGGTGGTACTAGAGGAAAGGTCAGGGCATCACCAAAGTCATAAGGCTTCATCCCCTAATAGATGTTTCTTGGCATTGCATATATCAATTTGATCAAAAGTCTCCTTTATAATAGCTGAAAGTACAACACAAACAAATAAATATGTAAGCATCAATATTTCAATCAATGGTGTTCATATATTACAACATTTCTAGACCAAATAGCCTAAACTAAAACTAAAAAAAAAACCAAAAGGAAAATTCTGCGTATTATATCTGAGCATGCACCAGCTCATTATTCAGCAATAGGTGAATGGAGAACAATGTGAAAGACAAACTATCAGAGCACCCAGCACTCCACACACAGTGAGGATGCTGCTGGGATCATTTATCATTCCTTGTCACCTTTTACTCATTTTGCTACATCACGCTCCTGCCTACTACTGGGACATTTTTCCCATCACCCCCCTTTTTTCCCAGGACGAATAGTGACCTCTAATAGATTTATCTTAATGTCTGCTCTACCTTTTCCTCCAGTCATTTCTTAATTTCTAGTATCCCACTGCTCTTGTCACTCGATCCTCTTAAAATGAATGACATCTACTGCATCTGTAACTGTCTTTGTGCTGCCCCTCAGTCCCTGCACCGGTCTCCCTCAAACGCACAATTCATCGAGTCTCCACGGTGCCCATGTACCTGAAACATGGGACGCCAGCTGAGAGCAAATCAAATTACTGTAGAAGCTCATCCGTTTTTTGAAAAATACAATAAATACATTGTTTATAATCATTAGAAGGCTCAGAGCTGAATTTAAACTCGTGTGACATAAGACAGCAAAACACCTTGAAACCTGAGAGCAAATCTTATCATTAACATGTTCAACCAGCTATTTTGACTGTTTTTGAATGTTGAGTGTATTTTTTTTTGCAGATGCGCATTTTAAATTCCATTAAGTAAAGAGTATTATTAACACACCTGAATATTGATAACATAGAATCGGACAAAAGCGAGATGGAAAACAATGGCGGTTTGAACAGATGCACCTCTGCACCTGCTGTCCCTGATTTTACAACTGACGATGTTACAGGAAGGCTATATTTTCCAACCGTACCAACATCTAACTCACATATTTCACAGGAAACTATTAGGTCAAAATGGAACTCAGACGAAGAAACACTCTGAAAGAATAAGATTGGGAAAATGTATGAAAAATCAATAAAACAACAACAACCTCCAAATATTGGAGGGAGTTTTCATGGAAATTATACAAGATTCTTTTTCACCTCAAGAATAAAAAGTTATTTTCTGCCCAATAAAAAAAATATTTCAAATTAAACAAGATATTTGACCAAAATGTATTATTTTACGTATAGCCCCACCCGAACTAACTTTAGAAACAGACATCTACAGTATATAGGATAATCAGCCATGAAACAAATAACTAGGAAATGGTCTACAAGATCTGAAGTTAATGGTATTTGGGGATGGAAAAGAATAACCTGAAGACTTGTAAATCAAAAGCATAAGACGACAGAGTAAATCCTTTGGTTATTAGGACCAAAATTAAATGATAAAGTCGGGAATGTCATTAAATTTGTGCAAATATATTGACATAATATGATTATTTCATGGATGATCAATGTAATCAGGAAGTTAGTCATTTTATTAATCATATTAACTTTAATACAGCTAATGTATTTAATTAATAATTCCACACCAAATATCTATAGTAGCATTTTTTTTTTATGGTGTACATGCAAATGTAGGCAACTGGAACTTTTTTGTTGTTCACATCTTATCTAATCAGATTAACAATCATCCTCTGCTTCGTGCAGAACTAGAGGTTAAAATAAAAAATTCAAAGCACAAAATTTCAACCTGCTTGTGTTTCATATATATTTCATATAAACCGAGAGGTATTCAAGAGGAAATTTAAATTTCAAGCATTAGCTTTTAAATAAAAAAATGCTGACAGTGTCTAATTATTGTACTTACTTACGTTCATCTAAATCAGCAAATTATCAGTTTTATTGGAATTTCTACTTTAAGTCCTGATGTCTACTTCTCCTAACAAGACAGATGCATAGCTTAATTTGTTACAGATCACTGGATATATACAGTATATACAGTAAGTTTAAAATGACTACTGTAGGGGCTGTATTGGTAAGACTGTACGGACCATTAGCTGCAGCCTGTGTCTAAGCTGCTGTGGAACATGTACTGTTTTCCGATTCTTCTCTTGTTGCTGCTCTGCTATTTTAAGTTGGCTGTGACTTCTTTGTTAAGACTGAAGTTTTTGCCTTCTTTGGTTGCTCTCCCTGCCTGGGCTGCTGGCTTCCATGAAGTACGAGCTATGTTAGGATGACAGGTTTGTGTTCGTTATGGATGGGGGGAAAAAAAAAAAAAAGAAAAAGAAAAAAAAAAGGTTGAGCATATGGCAGCCAATCAAAGCATGGAAGCGAAGCTGAGGGTGAGTATCTGTAAAGGTTGCTGAGAAGAGAGGCAGGGAACGTAGGCAGAGGAAGCGGCAAAAAGACTCTTTACGCCTCTATTTCTCACATAGATGCAAGCGCACACAAGCTTAACATGTCTGTGTGGATGTACTGCATGTGCATACACACACACATACACACACCTGCTGTGGGTTCTTAAGTTCATTCCAAAGATGGTAAGAAAGAGGGGGGGGGGGTTGTGAGGGTGTGTGGAGTTTTTCAAGGTAAAGGCAGATATTTTTTTTAATGAAGGACAAAGGTTAAGGCTACAAGATCCAACACTGTAACAGTCCAAGTCTCACTGCACGCTGAATCTCTACAAGTTATTCTTCATTTCTGTATGAGATATATTTGACTCGTTTCACATCAGATTTTCATCAGGTCATATATTAAACTAACCTGTATATTTCTGGATTTTGGCCTGTTGGTCGAATAAAACAAGACATTCGTATAAACCTCCTGGGGCTGTGGGAAATTGTGACAGGCATTTTTCACAATATTCTGAAATTTCACAGTGCAAATGATTAATCAAGAAAATAATCAGCAGTTTAATCAATTTGTTGCAGTCCTAGCGGTGATATTCAACCTTGCCTGCCTGTTATAACTGCTTTCTGCAAATTATTGCTGTTGCTATGACTGTCCTACAGCTGATAGCCACAGTTAGCTGCCGGTTGCGAAAATAGCAAAACAACATCGCCGATAAACAGCCTGCACATCACTGCAGAGGCAATTTCAGGAAAATTGGAGATTAAGGTATTATGGGGTCTCACGCAGAGCCCTATATATCCTATTTATCTCAATGTTATGTTACAAATGCACATATTATAGCTTAAGGTGACAATATGGGTACGTCTGAGGGACCTCAGGCTTAGAGGAAAGGCAAGGGCAATGTGGGAACAGATACAGCAGATAATTAAGTATGTTTTAAGGAAAGAGGTATATGAGGGAACTAAAGAGAGATAAAGAAAGGAAGGAAAGTTCAGTTGAAGTATCAGGGCTGAAGGTTGAGGTGGTTTGTGAAAGTAGGTTGTTGGTAAAGGTCAAAAGTTGGATGAGGAGGCAGGTTACCTTCTCCACCTGAGTCAGATCCTCTCTGTTTCTCAGTGACTCGGGCTCCATCCCCTCATGGTCTAAATACTGCACATTCATATTCAATAGCCAGGCTGCTGTGCGGTCCAGCGCACTGGGGTTCACTGGGGAGGGGGCCTAGTGAAACCAACACAACACACACACACACACATACATGAGCTGAGTGCAAGTGACTGGGAGAGGGGAAGGAGGGCAGGTTGCAACAACAGCACAGAAACAACAGAAATAAGCTTGAAATGCACCAACTCATCTGGATTGAAAGCAGCAGGTGGAATGGATACACACTCCTGTCTTCAAGCTCACGCATACACTGCAGCACACACTTTGAAGCACTGATTTACACATGCTTGAGTGTGTACACCTACATTGCCATTAGAGTAGTAAGGAAGGCAAAATCTGTGAATCCAGCCTGGAGGCAGAGACTACCAGCTAAGGTGTGTGGGTTTCTATCGGCCACGTTTCTGATGGCTAATGGTGGCCGTGGTCTGTTACAGTACATGAGTGGAAACACAGGATGCTTTACAGTCCAACACACTGATGTGCATCTAAGGCTTTTGAAAAGGCTGAAATATCTGAATGTTAATAACTGCACATGGAAAAAATAGAATAAATATGAGAAAAATATGTAAACTTCGCGTCAGCCTTCACATAAAATATGATGAAACTTTACTAGGTTGTCGGCTTTACTACTCTCGTTAGTAACTAGTGTCAATTAATTGACAACCTGCTGGAAAAATGTAGTTTTGATCCAGACAGATTGAATTAAGATATAAACCCACATTGATTTATAATCGAGATCCAGCTATTTTAATGGAAAATAAATAATTTAATCTTCTGTCTGTGTCACCCCTAACCTACTAAAGTACACTGGGAAGGAAACTCAATTTAAAGCCACTATGTGGAATATAACAGTTTCTGACTTTGGCGTGCCCCCTCGCTACTAGTATAAAAAAAAAAAACAAGACACCTTTCAGATTTGACTCCGGGTCACTGAGGGAACTGGGCTGAAAGTAAGAGATAGGCTGCACCAATTTTCAGTGCGGCTGTCGTCTAATCTTTCTACCAACAAGACTAAAAGACGACAGCCGCACTAACAGCCACACTATTTGGTCGTAAACCAAGGATTTGGAATCCATCTAATAGTCCCCTTCACTCAAAATCACAAAATCACTCGATCACAAAAGATGTTAGGATTCATCCTCTGTGCACTGTGAATGTGTGGCAATTCATCCAATAGTTGTTGAGATATTTCAGTCTCGACCAAAGAGGTGGACCTACCGACTGATGGACATCGCCATCCCTAGGGCCACGCCGCTAGATTGGCTAAAAAAAGAATAATTTAAAAGATACTGCAATCATATACAACATCTACACATAGTGGCTTTAAAGTCCCGGACGTAATGCAGACTTCCCTTAACATACAAATTAAATCGGGGTGTTGTGCTCTCCTGCAGACAATTCCACAGGGAGGAAAGCAAGGCATAATGGTTAATATGCTGATGCCCTCCCCTTCAGCCAGTCACCAAGGGCAACCATTGACCAGTGTTTTTAATTACAACCTAGAGTCCTGACATGCCAATAATGAACATAGAGACTTACCAGCAATGGCAGTGTAGAGAATGCCGATTTTTAACAGAAACCTCCCACTGTGACCACACACACTGGCACACATACTGTCAAAATACACTGACCCAGTAGCATGCTGCATCTGTTTGTATCCATGAGGTCTGTTTTTAGTTGCGTTGTGTGCACGAGAGCTTCATATAACGCTTGTTAAGAAGATATGTTCCTCCACCGCTCTCACTCCCAGCCCATTAAACATTACCAGTGAAACAGTGGTGAAGGACTGTATGCAAATTACTGTTATTACATGCACAATGACTATAGTTCATTAGGGCACAATGTGCAGAGTGGGTGAGCTTAGTCCACCCACACAGCCTTTCTTAACATGCTATGAGACAAATGTGCGTTTTTGTAATAGCAACTACTTCTAACAATGTAATTTTAGGTGGTTACACAGTGTGAGACAGCTATAGCTGGCTGTCTTGAATAATACCCTAATGAATACCCGCCTCAATAAGTTCAAGATGTGTAAGCTACAGTCGAGGATCAGTGCGAGGCCCTCACCTGTTTGTGCTGAGCCCTCTGCTTGGTCTCAGGGCTGTCACCTTTGGAGGACGAGGACTGCTGTCGTAACCGAGCCCCGCTGCCAGGCCAGTCGGGGGAAGATGTCATCATGCTGCCAGAGGAGGGCCGGGGGTAGGGCCCACTGTTGAGGAGATTGGGGGGCGTGCGGCCCCGGGTAATGCTCTGAGGTGGAGGTTGGTCTATCCTTCGCTGTGGGCCGGCACTGTTCTGTCTGGGGACGGTGGGCTGGTGCTGTGTTTCTGTGAGGGACAGCTGCCGGCGGTTGAACTCCCCCGAACGCCTGGTGTACTCATCCCCGCTGCTCCCCCCACCTCCGCCCCCTCCTCCTCCGCCACCGTGGTTCAAGAAGGTGTGTTTCCCTCCCGCTGGTCCGTCCTCGTTGTTGCTATGGGAACTGACAGAACTGTGGCACTCGGAGCCCGAGTCGGTCAATCCGCGCGGGGACACGGGCAGGCAGGCCGCCATCTGGTAGACTGGATTCTGGAAGGAGAGGGGGGCTAGTAGTTGGGCGGGTCGACCTGGGGTACTTTCTGTGCCCGGGGTGGTAGGGGTCTGGCCTGGTCTCCTCAGGGTGGGACCTCCAAGGATGTTGCCCTGTGGTACTCTGGCTGACCAGCCAGCACCAGGGGCTGGGCCATCACCTAAGGCGTCTGACGTACTGGGACCTGGGCCGCTTTCCAGACTGCGTGGGTCCTGGAGGTCCACCATGGAAAGACTCTTGCTGCCATTGGACATGCCCAGGTCGGGCTCATTGGTCTCAGAGTAGCTTGAGCTGCGTGCTGGGGAAGGCTGGATCCCTGAGCTCCTTGTCACGAAGAATAAATCCTTGTTTTCTGGGGTGGGGGAGGGTAACCTGGTGAAGTCAACCAATCTGAAAGAGACAGACCGAAAAATAAAGTTAAGTGGGTATCCATGTTAAACTCTCATCCAATCACTCATCGATCACAAATTAATTGGAACCCTTGAGCAGTGCACTCACAAATATATATATACATAACTCTGCATTTTTCACTGTACTGAAACAAGCATTGCAACACAGCATATTCAAATCTTTCTTTTTTTTTTAATTTTACCTTTATTTAACCAAGAAGGCCTCACTGAGATTAAAAATATCTTTTTAAAGATTGTCCTGGCTAAGATAGGCAGCAATAACAATGTGTAACAGCATTTGAGACAAAATATGGCATAAGATCAGAATTAACAAATAAATAAAATGAATAAAATTACCAATAAGTGGCATATTAGAGTTTTCATCCTAGAAACAAATCTGAAGTGGAAGAAATTTAAAGAAAGACAGCAGCCACTGCTAAATGCTAATCTAACAAAACTAGAGTTGCTTAGCATTTAGCTCAAATGCTGAGCTAATGTAACAGCACAAGTAGCACAAGTGGAGTCATAAAATCAGCAAACTGAATCAGCAAAGGCACTGAAGAAAGTGCCTTAGCCCTAAACAGCAAAATGTACCTCAAGTTTTATAACATTAGCTAACATTAACTATTGGTCATGACAGACCAAATAAATTGTAGCAGCAAAACCTTTTGAACTGTTTTACTGCTTATGAATTTAACTTGTCATTGTCTCTGTCAAAAGTTACTCAATCTCACTCTAAAAACAATCAGTAGTATTTGGTAATCTGAAACTACCAAATACTGCACTATAAATTCATTTCTGAGGATGTGCAGCCTCTGCATTCCATTGGCTTCGCCCCTCGTCCCCTCACCTTCCCTTTCTTTTTCCCTTCAGCCAGCAGATGGAGGCTTTATAGCAAGAAAACTATTGCCTTGATAGACGTGATTTATCTTCCAGTGATCTCTATCATTCACATCACGCTCATCTCCTCCCTCTTTCTGTGTCCTTCTCCCTCTGTTCCATTATCCTACCCTCCTTTAACTTCTTTCTCCTCTTCATTCTGCTCAATTTCTTCCCATTTCTCAACCTCGGCACTTTCTCCTTTTCTTTCTCCTACATTTCATGTCACCGGTTAGCGGATGAGAAGCAATTAGGTGAGAATGGTGAGCTCATTTCGAATGCTGTTTCAGTCTTACAGCTTGCTGATGAGGATACACCACACACACACACACACACACACACACACACACACACACACACACACACACACACACACACACACACACACACACACACAAGTCAATATTTTAGCTAACAGTTATTGTGATAAAGTAAAGAGGGTAGGCTCCGACATCAGGTCATACAGGGACATCACCTAATTAGTTGTATTGATGAGCATAATGATGCCAGCTGTCTTACTCTCTTCCTGTTTCTCCTATTATGTTGTCTTCCTGTTGGCTAGTATTCATATCTATGTCCTCCCTCTGATCCCTGTGCCTTTATGTTAATCTGTCTAGGTTTTACCTTGTTACTGTTATGCCAGAGGACAGGAGATAAGCAAGATACGGTGCTGTCTGAGCGTGTATTCATCCGCAGGACAGTAAACGAGGTGTCATCTGGCTGATGTAAACAAGCAGGGATGACATGCTGACTGTGTCATGTGTCATGGCCTCACCTGACAAACATTAACACTCAGCAGAACCAGTGAGGTGAGAAAACACACTAGCCGACTTTGAAGAACAACAACAGGTGTACAGTAATCAGTGTTTGCTTTACAGTTTGGGGGGGGTCCTGTGCAGTTTTTTTGTGTTGAAATCTGTTTCCTCAAACCAACATGTTCTGCGACTTGGCTACCACTAAATCACTTTCACACCCGACAAGTAATCAAATATAACAAGAGCTGGCTGCTGGCTTACGCAGCAAAGGCAAAAGCTGGGAGCACAGAGGCACCGTAGGGCAGCACAATGGCCTGGGAATAAGTAAATGACAAAAATACTGTACATAAACAAAGGTATGTGTGCAGACACCAGAGGCAAAAGTCCCCTCTATGTTTCAAATAGGCACTGGGATTTTAGCTGTTCCAAGACTTCCAAGTCTATATCATTCGGAGAATCATGGCCGAATATCAAATCTTCACGCCCAATTTTTTTTTAAATAACATAGATAAAGGGGTGATATTCTGCACATGGACTGTAAAGGCTGAAATTAGGCTCTTTAGGAGGAGAAGAACTGTAGAGTTTAAATGTATTAATTACCTCATAAATACGGTGTGCACAACTATAATAGTCAACATCAATGTCAGCCGCTGCAGCACCAATATACATGAGCTGCCTTTTCACTGTCAGTCATTTTTTCTTTGGTGCTCATTTTAACATTTCCACAGGCAAATAAACTGTCCAACAAAGATGAATAGAAAATAATAAGTTTAATCTTTGCGACCCCCCAGAAAATCTGAATCTGAAGTTTGCATGGGGTCCTTGATGTTAATTAGGGGGTCTGAAACCCCCCGTATGTCACGTGACGCATCAAATTGTCTTCAAATTCTACATTCGTGATTCAAAAATTACATACAAAACAGCATCATTTGCATAAATGAATAAACTCTGCCTGTGTGTACTATCTGAGATCTTAAATGTTTCTTACCCTGAAAGGTCATTGTCTATGACCATCTTCTGCAGGCCAGTGGAGATGCTGCAGCCTGCCTCGGCAGGAGGCGAGCCCATATGCTCTGAGGACTGTCCGGGTGTCATCTGGACACTCGACGGGTTGGACAGAGCCGTGTTCACCTCCCGCAGGATCCTGGGCAGAGGACCCAGCTTAGAGGCTGCACTCTGTGAAGACGGAGGCACAATTAAGTTTAAGCCAAATTAAATATTACCATGGACCGGTTCTGTCGCGGCATTAACAGGATTTCATTCAAGTGTTATTTGATTGAATTTCATATTTGCATATTTTTTTACACCAAGTTATTTTCCCTATGCCGTGCAATCAACTCTCTTATTCAGAAAACACACTAAATAATGAAATAGGCTGGCTGGTCTGCAGGACTGGAGTATCAACCAGAGTCACTGTAATTTCTGAATTATTTAAAGATAGGGTAGATGCTCTACCGAAAAAGAAAAAAAAAAGAATCTGCCCTTTATCTAATTATTACCAGTTTCCCATCTGCTACTGAAGCTATGTAAATGTCCTTCTAAATCCATTAGTATGCCTCACCCAGCCTCTGAGGATTCAGTGTTCTCCTCCTGTGCACTGTTTATGTATTGAAATAATAAATTATTGATTTAATGTATGATAAACAAAGACTAATGCAGTCTAAGCATGATTCAAATGCAGTTCATTCAGTTCAACCTAATCATCCATAGACGATCTTTGGACCTTTTGTTACCAGCTGGAGCCTATCGGTTATGAAATCTACAGAATATCTATGTATCTAAAGTATCTTTATATATTTTTGATGGACATTAATGCATTACAATCTTCAGTATAATTAGTCCAAAATAGCTATATACTGTATATACAATGTCAATGTGTCCAAATGAAACACTACATGTGTAAGAAACTATTTTTGTAATAGAGGATGTGAAGCCAAGTGGCGCATAAATATAATACAGCTGATGAAGTATTCCATCTCCAGTACCTGGTCCATCTGAGACACCACCTCAGAGAGGAGGGAGTGCAGTGTGGAGAGTTCCCTGCCGAGGTCGATATACCCCTCAAAGCCTGCCGTGTTGGAGATTGTCTCTGGGTTGGAGATTTCGAGCAAGAAGCGCTGCATATTGGTCCACTCGTGCTCCAGGAACTGGTTCATGAAGGACATGTACTCTTCCTTGATACCAAATCTGATGGCACAGGGAAGGGAAACAGGGACAACGAGTAATGCAGAAATGTTATTTTATAAAATTCCAAGATTCTTTACTAAAAAACTAGGTATGTTTACGTGTCCCTGGAATCAAACATCCAGCTAAAAACACGAACTCACTTGGTGAAGTTGGCCAGGTTTTGGGTGACTTTAGCGATGAGCGTGAGCGTACGTGCCGTGCGGTCATCGGGATACTCCTGCATCAAATTGAAAAGCGAGGGGGACATGATCGCTGGACAGAGAAACCGCAGGAACAAAGACGCGCTGATCAGACGCTCACTGATGTCTGGTCGGCCACGGTTGCTGCATTCCTGCCGCCATGACGCAAAGACCTCTTTCAGTTCTCGTGGAAAAACACTGTGGAAAGTAAACGACAGGAAAAAAGTTTATTTTTGAGAGAAAAAAACAAAAATTGTCCTTGATTGAAAGTGTGTGGCATAGAGGAGAAAAATGACACAAAAAAGATTCTTTAACTTTAACATGTTTTCTGCAGGGTTCATCAAGTTAAATTTAAGACTTTTTAAACATTTTTAATACCACATTGAGTTCAATTTTCTACCCGCTTCATGGTCATATTGGCTAAAGTATGAAAAATATAAACAAAAACCCGTGGAGCCAAATTTTCTTCAGTACTTCCCAGCAGCATATAAAAATATTTTCAGTATTATCTTTTTTCACTGATGTACCTTGTCTACCACCTGCAGAGCTCCTAGCAATTTGGTTTTAATTAGTACTGTTAAGAGCTACACTCCTGGCCTTGAAGAGTACAGTAACTGTTAATGAACCCATAGGTTCTGTGAGCAGTTTTATACAGAAAGTTAAAAAAAAAACATTGCATTCCAGTATTCACCAGTATGAGTTGATGATTTTGCAGAAGGCCAGCTCACAGCACATCTTCAGGTTACTCTGGTGTTCTGGCAGGTCACCTGACGAACATTTGGACGGATCCACTTCACAGTTCTCATCTGACTCATACAGAGCTTTGATGAACTCACCTGAAAAAACAAACAAACAAAAAAAAAGAAAAACAGAAGAAGAAGTAAGACATTAAGGAACATGTGGGTTTTTGTAGATCAGTTTCCTAGTGTGTGAGACAAAACCAGAACGGAAAAGGGAACTGTGATAGTTCTTTTTTTTGTTCGTGTTCCTGATTAGAAGTGGTCGCAAAGTCCTGCTCAGCTGAGCTGGGACAGGGGAACAATATCATGTCAAAAGGGAGCAGAGTTTGATATTGTCATTGAGACTGTAGTTAGGCAAAACTATTAACTAAAAAAAAAAAAAGAAATTATTTTTCAAGACAGTTCCTTCTGTAGTTTGACCAGGGAGATCCAGAAGATCCTTGTAAGCCAAACAAAGTTACACTCACAAAAATGGTGGCAGACACCTAATATGTCCTTTTTGTTACCTCCATTCAGATAAGAGACAGACCTTTTCCTGCTGCCATCTCAGTGAGTCAACAGCCTGTAAAGGGAGCCCATCTTTAATTTGGCAGCAGTCTGAGATTATTATTCTACTCTAATCAGTATAATTAAAATGGGGGAACAGGAGTGTCCTCTGTCCCTAGTGGTCTTAAGAGAAGCTTGGCTGTACTTGTATTGTCCCAGTCGCGCTTTCAGTGATTCCAATAGTTTAGCCAGACGTCAAACAACAGAAACTCCACCAACAACAGTGATGCATAATTCACCAGCCCTCAGTATTTCCTGTGAGGGACCAGGAAACAGGCAGCATTTCCAGTTGCAAAGACAGCGACAAAGAGAAACACACACGCACGCGCGCGCACACACACACACTCACAGAATGACATAAACACACACAGGGCATTAATATTGGCAGCATACAGGTGGTGAGTGCCAGGAAGGATGTGTGCTGTTTGGAGATTAAACTACCGCTG
This sequence comes from Xiphias gladius, assembly GCF_016859285.1. Lineage (NCBI taxonomy): Eukaryota > Metazoa > Chordata > Actinopteri > Istiophoriformes > Xiphiidae > Xiphias > Xiphias gladius. The sequence goes on along the minus strand of NC_053419.1, from coordinate 19,491,021 downwards.
TGTACATTTCTGAATCAGGCAGGGACAACAGCATACAGTGCATACAGAGTGCTTATTGTTAGGACTGAAGACAAACACACTTGATCTAACCTTGGACTAACATTGTAGGAATGGGAGTATGGGGTCAAACAATCACCTCATAATTATTTTCTACAAAGCTGATCCTCGGTCTGTCACAGCCAGATAAAAATGTATTTCAACTATTTGTTTTTCTATGTCAATATTTTCTTGCGCTTGTCTCATGTAAACTGCTCCTCCTGAACGTTGGCGTTCAAACACAAGAAAATACCTAAATGACTCCACCTTCGCTTTATCCAATTTAGCCATGAAGTTCAATTCCAGGTGAGGCGGGTTAGTCATCCACGTGTCACAGTGTGAACTGTCTCTCTCAAAATCAGCCTCCGACAGAAGAATCGCTGCACTTGTCTGCCTGTCAAAAATGATTCTTGGAAGGGGAGGACCACTACCCACTACATTTAATGTGCTGGTGCCACAGGTAACTACACATTTTCCATAGTAAG
>NC_053419.1:19363000-19485500 GCF_016859285.1 Xiphias gladius | reverse complement strand
TGGAGCGGCAGATTCAGAGTCCAGAGGGGTGATACTCTTAACAGGCACTGTAAATTTTCCCCATAAATTTTTTGCTTTGGATGATACTCTCTAGCCCACAGTTCTCACTGATGCCAGCAGCATTAGAGTTTAGGTTATTGGTTTGTTTATTTTATACAAAGTTATTACACCACCCGTAAAGGAATATTCCTAACAATATAACTATCATGTTCGATGTATTTTGTAAGGAACCCACTGGACAGGGAAGAGTTCATGGTTATTATATATAAGAACTGACCTTTTGTGGTGTATGGACATCCATCCCATCATTAAACCAGGGTTCTTGTGTTTTGTTTTTTTCATTGGAAGAAAATGTCATCCCAATTATGATCTTTCCTCTAACCTCTACCCCTCTGTGGCTCTGTCTCTCCCTCCTCTCCTCCATCCTCTCTGCTCCGCTCTCCTTATGTGGCCACTGAGGCGAAGCAAATCCAGGCCTGATTAGAGAGGACGGTCAGATGAAATGGAGGAGGAGAGCAACAGAGAGGGAGAAGGAAACTCAGAGAGAGAGACATCAAAAGAGAGACAGAATAATAACAGAATAATTTCTGCTGGTAGCCTCAACAAAAATTTGAGCCAACCACCTCTAAAAGTAATCTCTTACAGTGACAGGCTACACATGAGAAATTTGTTGAGCCTTCCAATTCAAATGCGAAGATTTCAGTCCATCTGTGTCGGTGCGCACGAGTGAATTTCAGTTTGAGTATTTATGCAAGTAAGCTTGAAACTTAATTACAACACACAGACTAAGAAAATTAGAGGGACCATAATGGGGGATTTGCATATTTCATCTCTACCCAAAGTACAGACTGCATACATTATCTCAACGATTTTTCAGTGGATACCATATGTTCTTCCAGGTGGCACCTGGTTCCCTGGTTCTCATTTCAGTATACTACTAAAATACACTTGCCTCAACCTGACCATTTCCTTAATTATTCTTTTTTTTTTTTTTTTTCAAAGTTGTGTTAGAGCATGTTGATGCAGTTGCAAGCAGGGCCATTGTGAGAAGTCTTGGGTTTATGGTCAACATCCCTTATTTGCTTTGCTGGTAAGATATTCAAACGAGGAAGATGTGAATTTGTTTATTTTGATAACAGGACTAAGAGCCTATAGTGCGAGGCTATACATAGGCACAGTGGTGCTTTGAGTTGAATGCTAATGTCAGCATGTTAACATACAATAACAACACTAACATGCTGATGTTTAGCAGGTATGTTTACTATGCTAAGCATCGTAGTTTAGTGTTACTGTTAGATTACCAACGTTATTGTCCCTTGCTAACACCATGGACAACAACGGAAAATAAGTCCAGGACTTTATTCTTCTATCCCTGACAAATTCCTATGTGTTGTATTTTATAAATACAACATATTGTTATCAATAAACCAAATCAAAATCAACCAAGACAATTATAACTAAGCACAAAGTTTAGCTACGGTTGACGGGACGTCAATAATTTTTCAGGTATTTTTTCATAAACCAAAGTACTGGACAAATTGTAATTTTGGCTAAATGGGGATGCGAGAGTAAAATTCAAATAACTTTCAAGTCTCATCAAGGGGTATATTTTCCTTACTGAAATATGTCGAAACCAATGACGGCCTGAAAGGTAGCAAATCAGTTTAAAAACGTTCAGCATGCTTTGGAAAGTGGTCTGGCAGTAAAGCTGTGGGATTTGTTGTAATAAGCTAAATCATGGAGAACTACAAGTATCAAAAACGTCTGAGCGCTCATGGCCGAAAGAGAGGAGTTCTCTCTTTTACCCTCCGTCATCCTTCAGTGTTTTCTCAGACTCCCTCGACCCCCCCCCACCCACACACACACACACACACCCCCCCCCCACCCCACCCCCGCTAAAGTGCTAATAAGGAGAAGTAGAACGCTCTCTGAATTGCTGCCACATCTCATCAGCCAACCCATGCCTCAAAAAATCTGACACCCCCGAACGCGCAGTGCACAGAGAAATGAGGGTGATATGAAGATAGTGTCGGGTTGGAGGGTAGATGGTGCAGCATGGCTGACCAGATCTAATAAATAGCAGGGAAATGAGTCCTGTTGAAAAAGATTATGTTTCCCGTGGTTGCGGTTACTTGACAGTAAAAACTCATAAAGTCTTGTCCACTGCACCGCTGTACACGCAACGATCTAATCAACACTAGTCACAGCCCCGTGTGTGTGCAGTGCTCGCATCTCTACTCGGCATTATTCCACTGCACAGCGTGTAGCCACAGGTTTAGTAGCTGGAAAAATAAAAAACCCAAGGCCCCACAGAAGTCTGAAGAAAGAACATAATCGGCAAGATTATGATCAGGGCTCTCATTGCAAGCGTCTCACATGCTGCCGTACTGTCAGACAAAAACCTGAACAAAGAACAAGCCAAAAATGATGTTGGAAATGACATGCTTTCCTATTGCTGTGCCTTGCAGAGCTAGGACATCGAGACTGAGAAAGAAAACAGAGGAAAAGTAGAAAAAAAAAGGGTAATGTTTATGCTTTTTACCCACTCAGATGTTTTTTCTATGTTTCTATGGTAATATAAAGAAGACAGATACAAAGAATGAGAGCAATAAAATGCCTTAAAAGGATAATACTGGAGCAAGGAAAAGCAAGAGAATATTTTATTCTAAACTCAGCCTCTTCAAAACTACCTGAACCTGAAAGTATGCGGATGTCTCCAGTGAGTTTGAATATCACTAATGGGATCAATTTAACCCTGCTTCATCGTTCTGCAACGTATAACGTGAATGGAAATCAGTGCACTTTGTTGCATTAAATTTAAAAGAAAAAAAACAATGCCACTGGTTTAATGGCCAAATGATGCCAATCTTATACGATCTAAAACAAAGTGCTAAAATCTATTCATATCAGCACTCACTTTTCTTTCAGGGTGTCCTGCTGCTGACCCAGTCATTTTATGTAAGAATATGTTCTTATTCCAACCATGTCCACCAGAGCATGAATAAAGATTTTCATCCTGGCATATATGGTTATCCTTTGTTCATAGATTGTTTTTATGATAGATTGTGAATTGATAAAAAAATCCATTACTGGAAAAGTCATGGACTGTGGAACTAATGGGATTCATTAGAAAACATTAAAGGAAAATTAAGTGTTGATGCTTCAAGCGTAGACATTCAGGTAAGTGTGTATATATTCCAAAAGGCAGCGAATACATATTTTTAGATCATTTAAAATTACTTAATTTTTTGGGCTCAAGAACTGGAGAACTAGGTAAGAAAAAAGAAGTAAAAACAGACACCTGTATAACATTAACAATTTGACTGATCGATGAGCCTGGTTTTCCAGCCTGGGGCAAGGGCTGAAGAAAGATTCGGGGGCAGGTACCGCTCCATCCTTCACTCTCCTTGTCTTTCCATCTCTCTCTCCCTCCCCTTGAATCCTTCCCTAGAGACCAGTGGCTAGTATTACAATGTTATACCCTGCAGCTCTTCCTGTGAGGGTCACATTGGGTTGACGGAGAGGACTGGAGGCCGAATGGGGATGGAAGCGGTTCCTCCCATAGGCACAGCGGCTTGTCATTCAACACAAAAACAGGAAAGGCTGCAGCTCTCCTGATTTAGCTGCTGGTGCACAGGATCATTATGAATATAGATGAAGTTTTGACTGGAGGGGGTCTTACAGCGAGTGTCATCAGCTTCCAAACCTCATGTTTGCCGACTTGCTGTGCATATTCCATATGTCTGTCTGGGTGTCTTTCAGTGTGGCTGTCTGTCTTGTATTTATTAAGTGTTAATGCCATCAGTCTATGAAAGCCTGTCCTGCATACAGGATTATTAAATGGAAATTTTGCCCACTTTAACATGACATTAGTCTTAAAATCTTATTTGAAAAATCCTTCCAGTTGCTAAACATACTTCCACTTGTTTCTATTGCAGTTTAATTTTTCTTCTGCACATTGCATGTGACATTATCTCACTTAAAATGATAATGTATCAAAGGTATGTTAAATAATTAGTCTACAGTCACACTAGCAGCTCTGTGAGGCTGCACTTGGGCACAGCTACGAGAAAGAGACAGCAACAGAAAAGAATTGTGAATCTATCAAGTCTTTTCTAACCGTTCATGATGATCAGCTCTCAGTGGCTGCAAATGCTGCTCGCTATATTTACTTCAAATGGAGACAGATCATATTCACAAATTGTATTTTACTTGTGGAGAATGTATTGATTTTATATTCCATTTCTTATGTTTTTTTTTTTTTTTTTTAAATTGTTTTAGTAGTTCATTTGTATACCTTGCTATGCACATGCATGTCGGGCATATAAGACAAACTATATGTAAATTAAGCTCGTGAAAATGAACTGACAGAAGAGAAGAGAAGTGGGGAGAGAGAGAGTGTATGTAATCTTAGCTCCAACAGAGACACATAAAGGTTTCCGGATCAATGTGTTGAGCATCACTGAATGCTTCCCTCTGCAGCCTGCTGCTGTTTGGCTCCACATCCGGACACCGTGTTGCTGCAAGGTGAAACTACATTTTTCTAAGTGCTGTCTACCCCATTCCCTTATTCATTTTTATCCATTCTTTTGGTGCCTTCACCTTTTCCCTGCTTGGCCGTTTTCTCCTCTCCATCACTCAACACTGTCAGGGGATGGTTAATAAAAATCATGCTGGAATTATTAAACAGTCCGAGGACAGGATGCACTGCCTTTGTAGTGGAAATTGACCAAGAGAAACTATAAGGAGAGCGAGTGCATTAGTGTGCTTTGTTTTTCATTTCCTGTTCTTCTTAGAACCTACACGGTAGATCTATGGCTTCATGACAAGCTAACATCTACTGTAATCTATGTGCCCTCTTTCTCTCCCTCAAACACACACACACACACACACACACACACACACACACACACAACTCATCTTTCTCCTCCAACATCCATCTTAGTTCATCATAATAGGGTTCACCTTATATGTGGTAAATGATAAGATTACAGCTATTTAAGAGTCTGGTGACCCCAACATAGTGCTGCCATGTATGGAAAAAAAAAGAAAAAAAAAAAAGAAAAGCAATGGCAACATCCTGTATATGGGAGAAAAACACGTACAGGTTATTGTCAAAATCAAAAACAATACTGACAACTTCTAATGGGGAGGGTATTGACGAGCGGCCAGCATGTTATGAACGCTCACTGACCGTCTCAGGGGACAACTGATTCATTCAAAGCCACCGTAAAAAAAAAAGCCCAGAGGCATACACAGCAACCAGAGCCCTTCATGTCATGTTAGAAAATCATCTGTCACGCCATATTATATATGTACGTCAAACTGTGCCTGTGTGCAACAGCTGTGGTGGTGAGCGTCACTGCCTGCTGATGACAGTGCCGAAGTCGTTAATAAGATACTTGTGCTTAACATAACTGGAGCTGTGGCCGACAACAATTTACCATGGACGATGTAGGGAGGAGACTCTCACATATTTCGCGCTCTTAAGCAGGGCTATTAGTTTACCTCGAGGAGCAGTAACATAAAAACGCAACGGCATAATAACCAGAACACCACCCACCTCTGGCCAGTTATCATAAGGATAAATCCCCCTTATCATCACTTCCAACCCTCAGCGTGGCTGAGAGGATCAGCAACAAAATTAGAAGATAATCTTCCCGAGGGCCGAGGCGTCGAGAAGACTAGATCAATAACGCAGAGGATTCATGCCAGGAGTGAATATTTTCAGATGAAAGAAAGGTGAACTTCTCCAGGCAATTTCAACACAGCACAAGGCTTGTTATTGTTACGGTGGAGCTTCTAATAGTTCTGTTTAGGTGTACAGACATAACAGCATGTCCCACAGGGGAGGAGACGACCTGGTGTTGTGACCTTACAGCACAGGAACTCGTCAGAAATATTATTATTGGATTCCGCAATTTGATTTCAGCTGGTTTATGGCTTCCAAATCGAATATAATCAGTTGACATAAAAGACAGCCAGTTTTTTAGAGGTTTCACTTTGACCCACACCCGTAGTGTGCACCTCTGACCTAATCCTGCACTTTCTAAGACCACATACATCTTACTACAACTACATTCCTACTTGCCCATACCTAAAATTGAATAAATGACCTGCAATCACCTGCTAATGTAAAGCGTCTGTGCTGTGATGTAGGGCGTGGCCGTCGTGCTCACCAATGCATCCAGACATCAATACAGCACCAGTAATGACATCTCTCCAGAGAGCCTTGGCCTCAAGATGCAGTGAAGCGTGAAAGAGAGATGAAGGAAGACAAAGACGGAAAGTGGGGGGAGAACAAGAGGGAGGGAATGGGTGTGCAACGGAGCAGAATATTTGGGGTGTAATTATTGGGTGATGGGTAATAAAATGACACAGGAAGAAACAGAAGTCTAGTTGTGGTGAATACTAATGGCCATTACAACCCGCAATCTGCAGCTCATAACCATTGCCAGCTGCAATTAGAAGCTGTTTCCCACCTGTACACAGCTGATTAAACACGATGCACACCAGCAGAACTTCGGAGCTAGGAAGAGTCACTGCCGCATCTCCAAAAAGAAACATCATCTCCTGTTCACCCCTGCTGGGTGTAAGAGAGGGTCTTTTGTGACAATCCAATCCAAGTACAATGTATAGTCTCTGTCTCTCCGTCTGAACTATAGAAATCCATTGTAGCTCTGACAGAATTAGACACTGACTCATGGACTTGACTTGAGACGAGGGACTTGGAAGAGAAGAGAACAATACCAAGGAGGGGGGTAAATAACCAAAGGCTCTGTTAAACATGTGCAGGGAAACAATAAAACCGGGCTTACAGGATTTGCCAGAGTTTATCTTTGTTCAAGTAACTTGCTTGATTCCTAAATATAACTCACCAATGTTAAAAAAAAACACACCCAAGTTGGCAACACATGAAAAAGGAACTTCATCATTGGATTGGAAATGAACACAACATGCAAAATTGGCCAAGATATGCGTATATATAACATCTATGCAGCAGAAGAGCATATCCTAATTAGGCCTCGGGAATATTTTAGGGTAAGTGGGTTGTTGGTGGTACTGCATGCTGCGTTTGGCATGACATGACTGCTTTATCCATCAAGGCTGAAGGAAAAACATGTACTCAAGTTTGTGTGTGTGTGTGTGTGTGTACTGCCTAAATATGTCAGACCACTTCACAGTGCCCTGAATGATTAAAGTCTTTTCAGAAAAGGAAGCTGCAGTAGCTAACAGCACTGACACTCGACATTTCGACAGCAGCTTTCATTAATTCTTCCTGTTTACGTCAGTCCCAAGGCTGACGCTTGCCTATTGTTCTGAAGGCAACTGCAGCATTTCTATGTTTTTACAGCTCCACAAAATCGTATACTAAAAGGAATTTATTCATGTTGAGTTTTTCTGTTGAACATAGATGTAGTGAGGACAGTATTTGAGGGTCTCTCTCACAGTTTGTAGTCTTGAGACTACATCTCTGGTGCCAGTGATGTTTTACAAGCAGCATATCCCCAGCTAACAGAAGTCCTACTGGGAAGGAATATCAGGAGTTCAGTTCAAGAGTTAAGTTTTAGTGCTTTGCTCAGAATGTGGGGATTAATTGAAAGTAATTAAGGACGTGACTGTCTCTCCGGGGACCAGTGGGGGCCCTCTCCCCCCATCAATCATCAGCTATCAGTGCTTCGCCTCAACTTGCAGACCGGTGTTACAGTGTGGATAGACATCACTTCTTAAGCAATAATCATTCATCATTCTGCTGAGCTGTGATAAAGTCAAAGGACGTTTCAAAGTTCTGATGATGAGATACTGTCAAGAAAACCAAACGGAGGCACAAGTTGTTGCTGGCAACCGACGAGGCAGAGAAGACAAAGAGGTTGATGCTGCAGTGATGAAAGCAGCCTGAGGCAATGTTCTACTAAAAGCAGATTGTTATTTCAGACAGTGCAAGGACAATATACGCTTATCTCTTGACAAAACAAAACAAAAATCTTTTGTTCACAGGAAATGCTTTGGGATTGGATCCATCAGCATTAATAAACTTATTTAGGGCTGCAACACTAATGATTATTTTCATTACTGGTTAAACTCCAGATCATTTTCTCAATTAATCCCTTAAGTCACATGATCTATTAAGTAAAAGAAAATAGCAGAAAATGCCATGTATGTTTTCCCAGAACACAATTTGAAATCTTTGAATGTCTTGTTTTGTTCGACCAACAGACCACAACCAGAGGTGTTCAGTTTACGGCGATATAAAACGGAGAACATTACAAAATCTTTACATTTGAGTGCCTGAAACTTGTGAATTTTTGTCATTTTGCTGAAAAAAAAAATGCTTTAACTGACATTTAACCGTTTGCTTGGTCGATTAATCGAAATCAAAAATCAGTACAGCTCCAAACTTATTTACATTCACTTGTCATCAGCATCCAATAAGACGGCTTTCCTTCTCATATCTCACACTTTGACCGTTTATATGCACAGGGTCTAAATGCCAACCTTTGATGTACTGCGCTGAAAAGACAAACGCTATGGTATCAAAATAAAGTGAAATGCAGCTATTTTGGATGGATGGAAGACTATTTGAGTCCAAGCAGCCTGCTTTCATGGGAGACTTAGCTCCCACTGTGGTAGACTAATCTCCCCGTGCTGGTAGTGCTACAGACAGCGGTGGATATATTGTGCCTCTGTCCTGAATCAGTATGCCGTGAAGCACTGCAGGGGATACATCTAAAGGATTAGCTTGAGTTAAAAATGTAATACAGGCTGGTGCGGCAAGAGGAAATCACCTTTCTGTCTGGTCTTTGTCTGCCCTGTGTTACGGCTGTGGGGGTCAATAGTTCATAGGATGAGCAGGAAGCGGAGGAACAGTCAACCTCTGTGTGCTTTATAATACTTTGTCAGTACCTCATGGCAAGATAATGGTCTGATTTTCTGGTTTTGCTATCCATTATTTCTCCATGGACAGAATAAATGTGGGAAAAATGGAAATACAGTTAGGTCCATAAGTATTCGAACAGCGACATAATTTTTGGAATTTTGCCTCTGTACACCATCACAATTGATTTGAAACAAAGCCATTAAGATGTGGTGGACGTGTAGACTTTCAGCTTCAATTCAAGGGGCTTCACAAAATTATTGCATTAACTGTATAGGAATTCCAGCCATTTTTATACGCAGTCCCTCATCTTCAGAGGCTCAAGAGTAATTGGACAAACCAAAATAAATATAAATATAACAATTATTCTTAATATTCGGATGAAAAGTTGCTTAAGTTGCCTTCGGTTGCTGCTTGTTTGTGGGTGTCTCTGCCCTCTGTTTTGTCTTTAGTGGGTGAAAAGCATGGTCAGCTAGGTTAAGGTCAGGTGACTGAATATTCAGTTTCTTTGCCTTGAGAAACTCTTGGGTTGCTTTCGCAGTATGTTTTTGGTCATTATCCATCTGTACTGTGAAGCACCGTCCTATCAGTTATGAAGCATTTGGCTGAATCTAAGCAGATCGTAAAGCCCTATACATTTCAGGATTCATCCTGCTACTTCTATCAGCTGTCACATCCACATTAACATCAGTGACCCAGTTCCACTGGCAGCCATGCCCATGTCATAACAGTGCCTCCACCATGTTTGACAGATGATGTGGTATGCTTTGGATCATGAGCCTTTCCTTTCCTTCTCCATACTCTTCTCTTCCCATCATTCTGGTACAAGTTAATCTTGATTTCACCTGTCCAAACGATCTGGCTCAAGAACTGGGCAGGCTTTTTTTTAGATGTTTTTTGGCAAAGTCTAATCTTGCCTTTCTGTTCTTGAGTCTTACCACTGGTTTGCACCTTGTGGTAAACCTTCTTTATTTGCATTCATGAAGGCGTCTTTTTAATTGCAGACTTCGAAAATAATACACCTACATCCTCAAGAGTGTTCTTGACTTGGCGAGATGTTGTGAAGGGGTTTTTCTCCACCAAGGAAAAAATTCTGCGACAATCCACTTAGGTGTCTTCCGTGGTCTTTTGCTGTTGCTGAGCTCACCAGTACATTCCTTCTTTTTAAGAAGGTACCAAATTGTTTCCATCTGTCTTATAGTTTGTTGTGTTTTCCATCCTAATGATGACCTTCATTTGCATTGTTACCTCTTTGGACCCCATATTCAGAGTTCCCATGAACAGCTACCACATACAAATTCAACACTTGGAATCAACCCCAGACCTTTTATCTGCTTAATTTGTCATCAGAGAACGAGGGAACAGGCCACACCTGGCCATGAAACTGATTGTTCAATTAATTATTAGCCTCTGAAAATTAGGGACCGTGTATAAAAATGGCTGTATTTCCTAAACGGTTAATGTCATATTTTTGTTAAACCCCTTGAATTTAAGCTTAAAGTCTATATTACAATCACCTCTCGATGGCTTCATTTCAAATCCCGTTGTGGTGGTGTACAGAGGCAAAATTACGAAAATGGTGTCACTGTCCAAATACTTATCGACCTAAGTGTACATAATGTCACTGGAACTAACCTTAGCCTTGCCAGTGCTCTGTAGAATGTGGACCAGTGCACAAGCCATCTCCTCCTTGTTCTTGACGCTAATCCCGGGCTCAAGCACTGAGCATAGCAGCATGTAGTTATTGGTGGTGTACTCTGCAAACTCCTTGTACATCTCCATGGGAAGGATGTTCATACTCTGATAGCGTGCCTTGATCCTAATCATAGGCCCAGATGTCTTGCCCTTAGGTGGGTTGGGCATACTGACTGGATACCACTTCTCCACAAACTGCCGTCCGGTAACAGCTGCGACAGGGATGTTGACGAGTCCAATGTAATTGTTTTTATCTTTCTTTTTCTTCTTGTCTGTGTCTTTGTAGAGGTGGGCTGTGATGCTCTTGATAGCAGGCAGGTTATTGAAGTCAAAGTGCTCTCCCCAAAAGACATTGTCAGTCTTGAGCTTACAGGTGGTGCGAGCATAGAGTGAATCATCCAGACAAAGCTCACAGAAGTATTTCTTTTTGGCCGGCAGGTCCTTGGCCTCGATGATCCACAGCCTCAGCATGTTCTCCACCCGACGACTGTTGTCCTGGAGACAGAGAAGGTGATAGGGGGTGGTTTAGACAGTCTTAGGGGAAAAAAAAAGGGAAAAAAGACAAAATTACACATCCAGTACATGTCTCCAATTTCATTCAGGGGACATGTACTGGATGAAAGTAGCCAAAAGCAAAAGAACTAAACAAATCAAATAACTGCAGAAATAAACTGATAACATTCAAATGAAAACCTGCCTCAAAACCCTATCTTGGAAGTTTCTCCGTTTTAAATGACAAAAACACTTAAAACAGCACTTCAAACATTTAATAGAAGAAATTTAAAACCCTTTCTGAGAGCACATTTTCGGCCCATTATTCAGATTGCCTTGAATACTACCACTAAAAATAAAAAAGAGGAAGAGAGGATCTAATAATGAAATTATTAAGAAGAAATACCAGAGCCTCTTATAATCACAAGAAGGCCTTTGGATGTTTGAAATACTGGTATCTATGCTTATGAAAACTCCACGGTATCTGAATACTTTCATATGTATGACAAAAACACTCTTCTGTGCAATAAAATTTAATTTATCCCCAATGTTTCAGTGTCTATCATCATTAAATTCATCCTTATATCTGGTGGTTCAGAACTCTGAAAAACACTTCATCTTATCCTTAATGACTCTGTGGTTCATTTAAGGTGTATTAGCATTAAGTGGGAGCTAAAAGTTGAGGCATTAAAAAGGTATATAATCCAATTTGTCAAACATTAGATGTGTGGGTCAAGAGTATTCTGTCTCACAATCACCTCTTAACAGAAAGCAGAAGAGCTCTTCTTTTTAGCTGTGAGAAGAACTGGTTCAAATCTCTTGCAAATGCCAGGGCTTTTTTCCTGACCCCACCAAGAAAAGGCAGTGGTATTTTTCATAGCCCTTAGAATAACAGGTCAGAGCCCTTTCCATCTGCCACTAAAAGAAGCGTTTATTTCCCCTCCATTGTCCTCCAAGACACGTAAAACCTGGTCTCTTTTTCTTGAGAGATGCCAGAACACTCCACTTCCCTTTACTCTGAATTCCCACATTCCTCACCCATTTATCTACAGACGTCAAGTCCCTCCTCTAATCCATGCCTAGTTATGTCACATTCTTGCACCAGCTCTCAAGACTAGATCGCTCTTGTTCCAGTTTCCAGGTCCATCTTCCACTAATCCAGAGAAGAAACCCCTCCTACAGACACTGGCAGTGATAAGAAATCACTTACCTTCCTTAACTATCTCTCCAAAAGGTGCCTGATACCTTGACTTGTATGATTCATGTGCTGAGTCAGCAGCACTGAATATTAAATCAAAACAGTGTTTCATAAAGATTGTGTTCCCTGTCCTTAGATGTCCCTCTGACTCTATATCTTCACATTTATTTTGCAGCACGATGCCTTGAGTCTTTGCAGTACTGTTCTCCCTGAAGATTGAGAGCTGGATTTTAGTCTCAGTGTGAAGTAACCCCTTGCAAGCAGTGTTATTAATTCTCCAAATTCCCCTAATTTATGCCGACACAAAAGTTTACTCCCTACCGTATATGAAGATGCTCCATCCTGTCAATTAGATTAACTTTGCTATGTGCATCTTTTCATTCACACAGAAATATATTTATTATCAACACCAGCCCACAAAGATGACACTGCCTATTATCATAATTACTCATAATTATCCTGTTCTACAGTAACTGAAATGTGCAACGGCTTGAGTCTCGTTTTTTCCCTTTTGCAAAATGCCTTGTCAATTTTGGCCCTTTGTTGACCCATATGTATTCTGTCACTGTAGACCATTTCTTTACCAGTTAAGATTTAAGTCCTTTAGGAGCAAAAGAGATTTTCAGTAAACAAAATAAATGACTTGTAAGAATATTTACTTAAATTGATATTGATGCCTTTGCTTGTCCTCCCTTTGCTGGATGTAGGTCTTGGTTTAAACTCATTGCATTTCATCAACTTTCATGTTTAACCTTCACCTTGGGTCTAATCTTTGAGTATTAATAGCTCTGGTATAATAGGTAGTAACATTAGTACTAGCAGTTGTAGTCGTAAGATGAGTGTAAAAATGAGTTTTATCTATTTAATACAACTTCTTTATCTATTTCCAAAGAATTCCAGTATCTGTTTCCAGTTTCTATGTTTGCCAGAAAACACTGCTGAAACTAATTTCTCAAAGGGATAAAATAATTGAAAATGCAAAGCAAAAGTAGAGAGAGACAGAAATAACACATTCTTGCCAAAAGAGATGAGAAGAAAGACGACTCCAACACTATTAGGGATCATTTTTTTCCCCAAAGTTCTAATTACTGACTAATTTGCTAAATAATGACAGATGAAGGAGCGAAGACATTGTGAGATTAGGACTATTTTCTTGGCTTGAAATGTTTGCCACTCTCCGTCTGCCACAGCTGTGTTTGTCAAGATTACAGATGGTATCGATGCACAAAAAAAGGAAAACACTTCGGGAGTCTTAGTGTTCCCCCTTGCGATCTCTGCATCCTCTGCTTTCGAGGTGTACAGGGAAGGAAGAGCACAGTTGGATGCAAACATTTCAGAGGGTGTTGTTGTATGAGTTATGACACAATGTCAACCCCATATAGCTCACTTGTCTCACATCTTTATCTGTGTTGCAGGGTGGGGTTTAAAATAGTTAGCGTTGATTACTTCATACAGTCTCATCCCTCCTGCTGTGTATTCACATACTTACCTTGTTGGGTTGTACCGCTCTCCTCAGATTCTCCATCCATTTGTCTCTTTCGGCTGATGAGCGGCAGGAAAAGCATTTGCTTCCTGTGGAGGTGGTGACCTACCGCCGCGACACCGAGAGAGAAAGAAAACAAATGCTTTAATGATCAAATGCATAACACTGACAGACAAGAAGTGGAACAGAAGTAGTTTGCACTAAAACTTCATAAACACCACTTTGTCTGCGATGACACAGAAGCTTCTCAAAAATACACACACATACAAAATAGTGGATTTGAGGAGACTGATGATGACTTGGCAGTGTTCAGGAACGACTGAGCGGTGTGAATGGACAGAGGACCGAGTTGACTGCTTGGCAGGCCTCGGTGATGACTGAAAGATTTAAAAAAAAAAAAAAATGCACAGAGAGAGAACAGAGAGAGCAGAAAACTGAATGAAAAGGAAAGAAAATGATGTAACGAGCAGGATAATAAAGATTAGTGGAGATTTCCGGTCTCTACAGTAGACAGTGTAGGATACAAAAATAGTCAGTAATTTCTCTCTCCCTGAGGTTCCCCAAAGGCTCCCGGCTACCAACGTGCTTGTGCACACATATCATGCACATGTGAATTCTTACAGTAATTAGAGGCAATGCCTTTCATAATTGTTGCAAATTACCCCAATCCACTGATGAACACGAGGATACAGCAGAGTTCACACAGCCAGTGGCTCAACAAATTACTTGATGTACATCCATTTATTGTCTACAACCAGATAAATGGAGCTAACTGCTGTCACCTGCTTCTGGTTTAATATTTGAAAAAACTGTATCTGAACCTTTGTCTATACTTGGTCATTAGCAGCTGATAAAGAACTGCAGTTGCAATAGTGATGTCAAGTGAGGGGAGCTGCTGGTTCCAAAAGTGTTGTTCCCCGCTCTTAATTCACATTTCAAAGTTTTCTTTTAACGATACACTCCACATAGAAATATGGGAGTCTCCTGGATAATTTAACAATGACCTAGATTTGTTGTGGCCATTAGTCTTAATTGGCTCAACTTCATTTCTTTTATGTTTGAGAAATGGTATTGCTGTTGTCAGTTTGACATGGAAGAACCTTTCAATATGAAGATTTGTAACTTTTTTTTTTGTCATATGTGACCGGAAACTGAATCTCTGGATGCTGGACTTCAGGAAGTTGTAATAAGTATTTGTCACTATATTATGATGTTTTTTAGATCAAATGATTAATTGATTAATAAAGAAAATTAATCAGCAGAAAAGTCCGTAATGGAAATGATTGTTACTTGCAGCCCTAGCTTCAATAGACCGGAGTTATAGCAAACTCAAAACGAATTGTTGTTGCAACTGGGAACAAAACACAGCATCTTTACTTCAACCAACTGAGAATCCAAAAGCAAACTGAGGAAAACTTCTGAAAATGTTCATCTTTAGCTTCTTCTCTGCATTTGCAGTGCACGCAAAAGAACTTAAAAAAGTGGCAGCAGAACAAGCTGTAAACGCAACACTGATATATAATCACCTTCCAAAGTCGTTGTGGTGAGTGTGTTAGCCAACAGTTGCCTTTTTACACAACAGGCAGACATGGAGCAACATCAGTATTCATTTGGAGTCACATGTCTGGCCAATTAATGTAAGTCCAATATTTGCTCTGCTTTGATCTCCAGCAGTTTCTGGGTGTCAAATGCGGCTCATTAGCAGGTAAATGCTCCACTTTATTCACCAGCTAGTCACTAGATTTGTCTGCGCTCTGAAAGACACTGAAACAGGTGATAATTCTCTGTGAGTCTGCCACTACGGTTGACCTCTTTCACATTACACAAAGTTATTTGACCCATTGCCGATATATTGCTGGTGACTGGATGCTTTTCACCAAAATGCATGTTGCAGCTTGAATGTTTTGACTCTTGCCTAAAGAACCAGAAATTTACAAATGCAGTTGCTTATTCTACGTGCTGATGAAACCAGGAGCGTTTTATACTCATCCAAGCCTTGGAAGTCCTCCAAATGCCACAAACCTAAAACAACTTGCAACTCTACAGCAAAATCAGACGTACAGCTGTGTGTGGACGCTTTAATGAAGCCAGTAGTGGGCCAGTAGTGGGAATGTTGTGTGAGACTGTGGAGGACGTGCATGTTTGTGGATATACTGTATATATGTGTGTGTGTGTGTGTGTGTGTGTGTGTGCGCCCCCTCACCTCAAAGCAGTAGTCCTGCCCGAGGATGCTGCTATGAACAGGCTTGATGATAACCTCGTCCTCCATACTTAGGTCCAGGGCTTCCACAGCGCTACTGGGGCTGAGCAATGACTCATGGGAGCGAGACTCCTTCAGCCTTGGCATCAGATGAGATCTAAGAGTGGAGAAGAAGAGGGAGAGGACTGAGTCACCCCGCAGAGTCTGATTAGAGGAAGTGCGAGAGAGGGAGCATATGCACTGCACCTATTAGCGAGCGTTCATGGTGAGTGTGAAGGAGGAGAGTGTGAGGATGACGAAGAGAGGATGCTCCACTTGCCTCAAAGTCAGCAAGTTCTCAGGATGACAAGCCTGCACACTACTGTATGTCAACATTGTATAACAACAATGGATGCTTTATGAATTCTCGATCACAACTTGAAACATCCACGAATGAATGAAAAAGCATGGAATATTGAGTCAAGCTGCGCCGCAAACTGGTGCAATGGAACCCTTGTGAATGGGAAGCGATTTGTATCATCGATTATCATTAATGGTCAGACTTAGACAATTCCAGTGATGTGATAATGCTTCACAATGATAAACCTCTAACTATCTGTTTTTTTGTAGCTTCATTTTACAAACACACACCACACAAAAGGCACTGTTCTCATTGTGAAATGGAGACGAGTGTACATTTATGACAAGAGCTCAGAGTGCACTTTAGAAAGCATTCGGTATTCTCACAAAAACAGCCCTGAAGCCCTATTCTTAGCCGTTCTTT
The DNA here is from genome assembly GCF_016859285.1 of Xiphias gladius. Taxonomy (NCBI): domain Eukaryota; kingdom Metazoa; phylum Chordata; class Actinopteri; order Istiophoriformes; family Xiphiidae; genus Xiphias; species Xiphias gladius. Next base: position 19,468,794 of record NC_053419.1, on the reverse strand, counting down.
AGCCGGAGAATATAAGGAGACAAAGTAAAGCGCTTTCCACTGTTTGCTGTGTTTGATGTCACCGTACTTTCTGTGTTTTCAGAACAGTTAGAGTGAGTGACTGTCACCAGGAAAGAGCAAATGTGTCTCCATGCAGTGTATATATGCCAGTGATCCAAATTATTCAGCTTAATAATAGAACCAACATTTAACTTTTCAAACACTCAAAAATAACTGGCTTTGTTTAAGTATTTAAAACTATGTTATTCTCAAACATGTCGTGAGGTGAACTAAAAAGGAGCTGTTGTCATTAGTTACACATAAATCGTCAAACAACAGCCCACCATCAACCTTACCCATGTTCGAGTCAGCCACACAACGATAAGAGGATGAAAAGCTAAATATGCTAGTGGGGGATGTAAGCAGCTACATAAGCATTAGCCCCTGACACTCAGACACTGGCAGGATGCGGAAGGCAGAGGGTCAATTGCTAGTGTAATGAGAGAGAACATTCTTTCAATAATGCCCTCTGTGGACGGCTTACACACTAATCTCGTGCATGTGTGTGATCCTCTGAGTATGTGTGTGTGTACTGTACATCTCCTCTGTGGACTAAAAGAAGAGCATTTCAGGAAAAAGGCAGCAGCCGTAATGACAGATTAGCAACCGCATGCAGCCATTTGTACATTCTTCCAGCTCTGTTGTCAAATCCACTGTCCAATGTGAAGTGGATAATAATCTCATCTCTCTCTCCCTCTCCATTTTATTTCTTACTCACACACACACAGAGGCAAATTTCATTCACTGAAATACAAGAAAAACAACAAAAATGTGCAAACACCTCAAGGATAGCTTTGCATGTGAGAATCCAGTTTTAGGAGCTCCTATCCTTTTCCACAGCTGTAGAGGAAGTGTGTTTGCACTTAACCCTGCTTTGTGATTGGCTGACTGGGTACTGGGCAGAACAGAAAGCGAGTCAAATAAGCAGAGAGGAGGGGAAACAGGGGTCCTCTAGTGGGATGTGCTGTTAGAGACAGGAAGGGATGGGAACTTTATGTCCATAGTCTCAAAACCCGCATAATGATGTGTCTATGTCTCACAAACAGACTGACTGAAGGGAAACAACTTGTGCCAATACTATCAATTATTTTAATGAACTTGTAGCATACATGTTTTTACTATTTGCCCAGGGCTGAGGGGAAGCATTGAAGCATTTTTCCTGTGAAAATGGAATAGAACATGCAGCCAGTGTAGTTTGCCAAAAGCAAGATCATCTGGAGTAATAATCTGCATGTTGTGAGGAGAAACTGCCAGAGAGAGGAATTCATCTTCAAAAAGGAATCTACTTTATTGTTCTATTATAATTTTCTTTTTTTTCCCTCAGCATATCATATTATAAGAACATTAGTGTCAGTGGAAATGGTGGGAGACTGTCAAAGTGTGAACTGATGAATAATAATGCCGGCTGTCATCTGTATGGCACTGTAATAAATTGAACTGTAACGTGTAATTTACAGCCTATTGTGGGCCACTTGTAATAATGACAATGAAAGACTGTCTGGCGTGTGAAATCTGCTCATAACTTCTATATTGCCCAGTTTGACACACTGTTCATGTTAGCCTCTGTAAATAACCGTCATTACAAGCAGGGCCCGCCGTCCTTGTCTCCCCTCCCTCAGCATCGTCTATTTTCAGCAAATGTCCTTCTTTGTCCTTGACAGTCCTCCGATAGTCTGCCTCCATTTCTCTACTACCCTGTCTGTCTCTCATTCAGTGTTTACCTGAGGTGGGGGGTTAGTTTATGTTAGGTGGATTCTTTGGTACACAGCTTTCCATCCTGCTCTCTTCTAGCTTTGTTTATCTCCCTTCTTCTCTCTTGGCTACCAATCAATCTATCTGTCTTCATCTTCTGGGCTTCATTTGGTCTACCTAAATATTTCAGATGCTGTGCAGGAGATACACAGGCCATTGACAGTTCAGAAACGTCCAGTGGCTCCTACACGCAGACTGAACCGTATAAAGACCTGTAGTAAAACACGTAAAGGTCAAGCCATGACGAACAGCCTTCGTAAAGACCTTGTCAAAGTTACAGGAGCTGTGCCAAAGACCACTGTTCATATCGTATTTATAATACCTTTTGTTTGGATACATAAATAGATGCAATTTTTGTGTGAAAAATGTGTACACCCAAAGAGACAGGTAGTTTGCATTTTTTTTTGAAAATAGTTATGTTTCCATTTAAATATTGCACAAGCATTAAGTGAATTTCTGATGTCAGGCAAAACAAAATGTGAATTGATGCATGTTTCCATCAGGTATATTTATGCAAATACCTGTGGGATGGATGAGGATGTGACCGGATTACTTAATTATTCAAGCACCGGTACCTCTGAGACATCATGGCATTTCATCGCTGGCATTTGTGATTTTAATGAATGAATTTGTCTCTACTGGTCTACGTGTAACCTGTGGTGTTTTTAATCGGGTGTTACTGTTAGAGAATGGGGTGACATGAAACAAAGCCCCCCCATCCGGACTCAAAATGCAGATGGTGCAGTTCTGTACACCCATGTTACTCTCTATTCTTTGGCCTTCTGCTCGAGGGACATATGAAACAGCGGGGGGCAGCATGGCATGAATTTCTTTGTTTATAGGAGAAGAAGCAGAATTGGTTTCCACAACCTCTAGGTGTATAATCTGTCTCTGTTAAAATGAAAATACTGAATAAAAACAAGTTGATCAAAACACATCTATAACAACCCACTGACTATATAAACTCCTTGTTCTATAACTTCAAAATAGTCCAAAATGAGGAGGGATGGCTACTGAAAATGTCCTCTTATTAGTGAATGCCATGTGCAGCAACACAGTTAAATAAAGTGGATTTTTTGTTCCAGTGCATCATTGTTGCTGAATTACCCTTGACATTTTAGATTTTTATCATTTGAACACCTAGTTGGCTGGTGATGTAGATGCACATTCACTGTTTAGGAATTTAGGACACTGCATCAGGGCAAATCCTATAAGCACAGTTTGAGAACTAGATGCACTGTGCCCTGGTTCAATATAAACTCAGTTAGGAGTAAGCACCGGAGAGCAGAGCAGAGTAATGGATTCTGAGTGTGCCTGGACTGCACCCAGTGCACTTTGTCTCTGCGCCCTGTAAAAAGAGTTCATCTGATAGCCAGTCTGGGATCTGATATAGTCTGAGACCTTGGGCCCATATAGGTGTTAGAGCACTTAGACCTCTAACGCACTGACCGGTTTGCTAGCTGGCTGCACCACAAGGGACTATATTTGTACTGATAGTTTTAGATAGGCTGAAATAATGTAGTGCAACTGTAGTCCAAATAACATTAATTCATTCAATTTCTTCTGTTTTCCAGTGTCGGCTTGTGGTTCCAGACGTCCCTTTCCCCAGCAACGTTTTCCAGCTCCTCCTGGGGGATCCCGCGGCATTCCCAGGCCAGATGGGATATGTAATCCCTCAAGCCAGTTCTAGGTCTACCCTGGGGTCTCCTCCCAGTTTGACGTGCCCGGAAAACCTCCAAAGGAAGGCGCCCAGGAGACATCCTAATCAGATGCCCAAACCACCTCAATTGGCTCCTTTCGATGCGAAGGAGCAGCGGCTCTGCTCAGAGCTCCTTCCAGATCTCCAAGCTCCTCTTCTCTAAGGCTGAGCCCAGCCACCCAACGGAGGAAACCCATTTCAGCCACTTGTATCCACGATCTCATTCTTTCGGTCCCAACCCATAGCTCATGACCATAGGTGAGGTCTGGAATGTAGATCGACTGGTAAATCAAAAGCTTTGCCTCCAGCTCCCTCATCACCACAACCGTCCGGTATAACATCCGCATTACTGCTGATACACACCAAACCATCTGTCAAACTCCCACTCCAATTTACCGTCACTTGTGAACAAGATCCAAAGATACATAAACTCCTTCACTTGGGTCAGCAACTCACCCCCAACCTGGAGCGATCAATCCACCATTTTCCAGCAGAGAACCACGGCCTCAGACTTGGAGGTGTGTACTCTCATCAAAATAACAGCACTTTGAAAGTCTACATCCCCCTGGGTTGCTTCGAGAGTGTGCATTACTTCCCTACAATCACATGTACAACAACAGCACACTGTAGCACATGTGAAGTGGTGTCAATCTTCACATATGAAATAATACCCTCTTTGTGTTTTGCTTCCACCACGTTATTACTGTGAAGTAATAACGAATTACAGTAATTAATAAATTACTGTACAGTAATAACCAACATCCAAAATTACCCCAATGACTGAAGTTAAGCTTCTGACATAACCTAAAAAAAAATTAAAAAAAAATACTTCTCTCAAGAGAGACCTACAGTCAATGCCAGAGTTAAGGGACCTGATGTTAAGTGTCCTTGCCAACAGTGTTTACTGTGGATACCATCCTGCACAGTGTTTACACAGCATTTTGCTTTGTTGTTAGACCAGCAGTTACAACAATCAATACACTTTCCACTTGCAGACTGGCACAGCAATTACTTGTTAATAATTCTCTCTACCGAACAAACACAGGAGACCTGTGTGCCAGTAGGCATGCACATCAACAAGCAGAGCCAGGCGAAGACATACAGGATGACAAATTAGTGCACTCACAATTTTCGATGATAGCCATCTCTTTTTCCTTTGGAGGTTACATTAACTTAATGTAAGTCGCTTTAGACATAAGTGTCAGCTACATAAATGATATGTAATGTAAAATTTGAGGAAAAACCTGAATAAATAAGTAATGAAACATAATGAATGCAAATGCCTCCCTACAAGGCATGAGGGCCCACTGAATGGTTTGAGTATGAAAATTATGTAAATCATTAGCCCCAGTTTCTGGCTCTTATACTGTATATTACCATTGCATCCTTATCACAGAGCTAAACATAATTTTTTCCCAAAAAATATGAATGTTTTATTTATATGATAATATAAAAATAATACAGAGCAACATGATTTTTAAAAAACGGTGCATGCCTTACAAATTGAGCATGGACATATATCATTTTGGGCTAGTTGGACTGGAGACGAAGGTGGGCTATACCTGTCTCATGAATTAAAAATCCTTTTTATCGTGCAGTGGACGTAATACTGTTGGGGTAGTCTTTGAGGATTCTTCTCATCAGTGGTAAGTGTTGTTAAAGACCTTCTGGGCATTTCAAACATAAGCCAGGTATTTATTTTTCAGAAAATGCTTAGATCTGTGGTGGCCCAACACCGTACTAAGACATTTTATGTTGGCATCTCCTCTAATTTGTCACCCATCACTTTATTAAAACATTTCAATATGTTATCTACGATGCAAGCCCAAGTCCAGCAATGAAGACAAACTGACAGTATAGGAGACAAATTCAGCCTTAGCTCTCAGACAAATAACACTGAGAGAAAATGTGCAGAAATGCTTCCTGTGATGATTTGGTGAGACCTGTAGCACAGTGGATAGGCAGGTGGTTTGTGTTAGTGTGCTTAAGGTGAGGTTGCAAAGTTTTTAATCATTATTTTTTAATCAACGTTCTCCTAACAGCTGGTATACCATGTAATATGGTGCTCAGACCAAAAAGCTCCACCCAGCCAGCAACATCAACCACACTGCAGGCAGCAGGGCCCCAACTCAAACATCAAAGCGGAAAACATCACAGTTTACAGCTAAACACATACTGTGTACACATAATCGCACAATAATTGCTCAAGGTTGATTATGAAACACATGCACTGCAGAGACAGGCAACCGGACAAATAAGCCATTATTCATGCATCAAGCCTCACACAATAAAGTGTCCATTATTCCCACTGCTTTGGAGCTGACTCAGTGGAAAGAACTACTGGCCGTGATGAAACAACTAAGTGTCTGTCACACTGCGGAGTACTCGGGCTGATCGCTCATTTGATCAAAGAAAATGTGATTAGTTTTTCTCACTACTTAATATGAGATACCATCAGCTCAGAGAGGAAGTTAAAATTTTACCGCAGTCAGATTTGCGTCTTTGTTTTACATGTTATTCCGCAATACAATGGCATTTGTATTTTGGGTAAACCCACGAAAATATATGTTTCTGTGCATCAACCTGCCAGCTGTCAACTGTTATCTGCACTGCAGCAAACAGCTGGGTGATGGGTATAAGGAGTATATAGACAGCAAACAAAACGTCTGGCCCATAGCAAGAGACTGAAAGAAGAGTTGTCAAGAGGAGGCAAAGGAAAGAGGAAGAGGGCGTCCTGTCAGATCCTACTGCCGCAGAACGGTGGATGTGTGAACTGGACCACTGACATGTCAATACAGGACTCTGAGCCCAAACTCCAATCAGTGCGTTTATAAGACCCAGTCAAAAGAACAGCTGAGCAAACCTCATTCACTGTCGAAGTCAGACACACTGCAGAGAAAGAATGATCTCTGGAGACAAAAGCGGGCTTGAGGTTGAAATGAGCTGTAGACGCAGCAGTTAATTTGATGGCCCCACTACCGTTCCCTTTACCAATAACCCTAAAAGGAAATTTCCACACATCACATCTAGATTGACACTCTCAATCCAAAGACCCCCTTCCACTAAGCCATTCGTGACCTCAGTGAGTCCTGATTGACTGTGCCATATGGCTATGAAAGCAATAACAATGACAGCGAAAGAAAAAAAGTGAAAATGTACATTGTCAAGACGTTGTCGGTCTATATCCAGTGCATTAGTGCGTTGCAGCACCTGTGGTGGTTGATGGAGGCGGCTCTTTAGGGTCTCAGGCTGCCAGCGGTCTAATGCATACAAGACAAAAGTGAGATTACACTGGGAAGAGGGAAGAAAGAGACACTGCCCCAGGCATCACTGCACCAACTAACAGGGAATAAAAAAAACTATGGTGTGACCAATTTTGTGAAGGAAAATAAGAACCGTTAGAGCTATAGATGGGAACATACATTAGCTAAAAGTATAGAGGGAATGGCTCCACACAAAGATGGCCCTTCATTTACAGGGAGGAAGAAAGCTTTTAGAGACAAGAAAAAGACACATGCAAACACACACACACACACACACACCCCTTCCTACTAAAGACACAACATTCATTCAACACAGGAAAGGAGGGACTTAGCTTTAGCATTTATCTCTGAAATGACAAATCTCCAAAATGATCAGCTTACCAGGCCCCTTTTTAGGCGTCTGCAGGGATGCCTGACTCTGAGCACTGGCAGAAAAACTTCATTGTGGGAAAAGCTGGCCGGTAACTGAGATCGGTTGGTTCGAGAACAACTGTTGGAAGAGCTAACGCAGCCACCGAGCCAGGCCGTGTGGTAACACACATACACACACGGACACAGGCAGGCACAGCTTGATTACAGTGAGAGCGCAGCCTCCCCACTAGGCTGGGAGGTAATTCAGTGTAACATCTGCTAGGACACTCACTGCGGGGGACCAATACGGAGCACTGAAAAGCTGCTCTGGAGGGAGCCGGCTGGGGTTTGGCTCTGAGGTCATGTGCGGAGTGACAGAGAACAGAACAGCTGGCTGCGAACCACTGGACACAAATGATCACACTAGCAGCTGCAACACACAGCATGGCAATTACCTGTGATGATCTGTGATGACTCCTTCGTTTTTTAACATTTGCGGTGATTTCATGAGAGTATTATTTTGTGTGTAGCTCTGCAGGATGTGACACATGTTGAACATCCTTCTGACTCATCTTATTTCTCTTCCCAGGAGAGTTTTAAGAGCCAAGAGTCAAGGGTTATCAGAGAAAATAATGTAGCTTCTACAGTACAATGGTCTTTGTTACATCAAAAGGAACAAAGTAGGTGTATAGGTGGGTGGGCGTTTGTCCATAGCTTTATTCACAGTAATCACAACGGAAGTGAGGCAAACCAAATAGGACACAATGCAATGACAGAGAAATTATACTGAATTCAAAGGTCGTTCTAATTAGTAGCTAAGTTCAGAGAGGAAAGGGTGAATGTCATACTAATGACTAATGGCCTTCTGGGAACCCTCCAATGCAGTGTGATATGGTGCGGTATATATCGATTTAAACAATGCACTTTATGTGACGAGAGGAAAAAAAACATCATGATTGAATATGGCTTTACTAGAATACATACAATCTGTTTTTGTCATATAGCCTGGTCAAATGCTGTCTCATGACTTCATGACACTGACATACACGTATCACACACACACACACACATCCCCCGAGCAGGAAAAAACACTCACATTCACATAGAGAAGGTGCCACAAATGAGAGGGAGATAACAGTAAATATGATTGCGACCGTTTAAACATTGAATCAATGTCTTCTTTAAATGTACAACAATGCCTCCCATATGACGGATGAATAATTTATTGCACTGAAATGTCATACACTGTATTTACTAAGCAAGCAAATATAGTTCCCGTATCCCGTATCATGAAAAAACGGTTTGTTAGACATTGAACTAGATTTTATTCACCTATCTGTTCTTTCTTCTTTTCTTGACCAACTGAGCAAGAGAAATGACATTAGCTCAATTCTTCCTCTTCCTCTCCGCCCCACATAGCGTTTTTCTCAGTTGGACCAGTAGGTCAACAGTCTATATGTTTGTACTATATTTTCACCTAACAACGAGCGTTATAAATATTTTTTGTTTCACTTGCACTAACTATTAATAACTGAGTGTGAGCAATGGTGAAGTCATGGGCCAGAAATCAATGATTTCAGGCAAAATGAAATGAACCAAAATCAATATGATGTGTCTCACTTTTACTCTACTACATATATTGTGAATTATTTAAATTTGTGCCACAAAATGTACTTCATAGTATACAAGAGCTAAATGGATGCTATTTATTGAATGCTGTCTCATATTTGAAAATGTGAATAACTGAGGGTGAATACATTTGACATATGTCAAGTTGTAACTAATTGTTACAAGTATAACCAACACTACGGTACATTTCTGTATTCATCCAAGTTGTGAGGAAATTAATCAGCCTTGAATGAATCAGGTACCTGATTTGTATGTGGTTGTGATAGTTACAGGTGCTTTTAAAAAAACAGCCAACTCAGTCCTCTTTTGAACTGCCAACAAATATCTTGACAAGTCAGGGCCGATTCATTAGTTATTTTAAACCTAAGAAAACAGTACTCACAAGAAAAGAAACCTCCTTTTACTTTTCACTTTGTACTTCAGACTACCTATGAACACCATTTCTGCTCAACACACTCATTAATTCTGCACTAAAATACCACAGCGGAGAGAAGACTGAGATGGAAGATGGAGGCAAAGATAATACAATTATCATCACAGTAAGACGGGGGGACAGTGAAACCGCTGGCCTGATTGGGCCAGTGTCTGCAGAAATTTACTGACTTATCATCTGGCTTCAGGCCATCCGGCAACCCTTACTGTTAAACCCTGAGGGGTGGCGAGGTGTCAGAGTGGTTTGACAGACTGTCCTGTACTGACTTTACGGGAGAAAGTATCACACTACAAAATGCTATTAACAGTTTCACTGTACTTGTTATCACACAATTAAGTCACAAATACATCTTTACTTCGAGCTTAGCATTACCCATTTCCTCACTCGCCGTTATTAATTTGTCGTTTAATCACATCAACTGTGGAAATATAAGTATGCTTAAACCACAAACCTCCACAGCGACAATAATAGGCTATTAGGAGCAAAACAGTCACATATCAGTGTGTATTACTCAACCATGACCATGAGGCTGAGAATACTCAAGGCATGCCAAGGTCATGGAAATGGTGTGTGCATTTGAGCAAATGTGCTTAAGTTTCATGCGTGTGTGTGGGCTTACATGACACTGATGTACTCATGCATGTTTGAAGGCAAAGATATACCAAGCTGCACACCATAATTGACATTCTATAATTTAGCACGAATTGAAGAAAATATAAATTAGTGACACGCAAGAAATCTTTTTCTCTTGCATGACTGTTAAGCGCTTAGGGAACTGATAACAACGTGTGCAAAGCAGTAGAGGAGATGAGGAAGCGTGTTTTTCACTTCTTGACCTGAATATTCAAACAACCCTGTGGCATTGGACAAAGAAACAGGCAAACACTCAAGTTCACAAGGAGAAAAAGAGGGCAGAGATTTTCCTCCCACGCAATATGGCAAAACTTAAGATGGCAAAAACAATCGAGCCAATGATCTCTGCAGACACTACTTTCCTCACTTAGTTCTGGCTTCCATTGTTTCATTTTTTATATTTCCAGACATAGACAGGTGAGGCAGCTTTGGCACATAATTGGTTCTAAATTGCAGACCATGCCGTCAATACAAAATTCTTATTTGCACTTTAACAGCCAAGATTTGCCTCTGGCAGCAAATAGTTTTCATGTTCAAGTCTAAACATATCCTAGTTCTTCTTTCAGCACAGTCCCCTCCAACTCTTCAGCTGTACTGCACTTTTCCTCTATTTTAATTAACTATCCAGACCTTTCTTTACATTCATAACTCATATAGAGAGTACTTTATGGCATTTATGTAGCAAAGAATAATCAAATAAAACCGCTATGTACGGTCCTAAGTGAACCGTGGATGGTTGCAGAGACAGAGGTTTCGATAAACCACAGCGTGCAGCTGTGCTGTAACCATCCACAGCAACAAGCACACACATGAAGAAAATATTAAAACAAAAGGACACCTACGATCTACTGAATATGTGAAACATGGTCCAGCAGAACCTCTCCGAACTGGATCCCCGGAACGCACAGCTTCACTTTGTGTTGCATTCCTCACTAGTGGCTGGTCTCAGAGTTTTCCCGACTATTTTTGAGTCTCTGGGAACGTGGCTGGAGCCTCTGCCCTCGGAGTTACACCACACCACTCCCAAAGGATGTCTACGAACACACCCCTCTCCACATCCCATTTAAAAAGACAGTGTTGTTATTTAGGACAAACCTGCCCAATACTGGGTAGTGGGTACTGGGTAATCCTAACATTGCATAATGATGAAGTAATATATAAACCATATTGTGACATTGACCTATAAAGGTAAGATTTGGGGGGTTGGATATGGTGCTTCAGCTTGATACAACCTGATAAAGACATTTTTCAAGAATACTATAATGTAAAGCTAGTACATTTTCCGGAAGAATATATCCTATAGCAAATTAAAGCTCAAATGTGCAATTATAGCTACTTTGTTGTACTTTATGGCAGGTTTTTAAAATCTCCATCAAAATCCTTCTACTTAATGATTTTATATGAAGGTTGTACTTCCGCCGTGGTATTTACAAAATAATAATCTAAAGTGTGATGCACTAAAATTTCTGCCAAAATAAATGCTCACTATGCATCTAAGGTACCGCAAAGGATAGTGCTGACTCCTTCCAGCTCTGCTCTTAATCGAGCAACAACAACAAATTAAACCAAAAAAGGGGTTAAAAAGTGAAGACGCTGACAGCCTATTACGAAGGTTATTTAGGTGCTAATCGCTGAGAAAGTAAAGCAAAATCTATATTTTTCTCGCTAAAGTCGGTCCCTAGGATACACAGTTGCTCTGTCATCGTCAGATCCGTCTCCCCTGATTTTTCTCACACTGACATAGACCCCGAGTTGGCAGCCAGGAAGTCAGCCTGCCTCCTCCTCCCTCCCTGTTTCCCTGTAGCAGGAAACAATTGCTCAGCCTTCAGCACCATGCTCTGTGGGAAAATCCTGGGTCCTTGGCGGGAGAGAAGGACTCCAGGAAAAGGCAGAAAAAAGAAAAAGAAGGGAGGAAGGCACAGAAAAAAGAAAGAGGGAGCAAGGGAGAAGAGGAGAAAATGAGGCCAGCCAGGTTTAGGGAGGAGACGCACTGCCAGATGTATCGTATGGTTGTTTTCTCATAGATGGCAACCCAGTGAGGGAAGACCCTATGTCACAGCTGAGATATGCTGTCAAGAGACACTTCCATTCAAACTGAAATGCCAGTCATCTCCTGTGAAATACTTACATGGAAACAGGTCCAGTTTGGCATGTATTTCTTATTAAAATGTTTCTTAAACAACAGGAGAATATACTTCAGCTCAATCATTCAACAGTCTGCAGTAATTACATAAATGTCATTATGTAAAAAGTATTAAGTGGAACGCTACAGGTGCCGGTGGTAGTCGTCCACTTCAACAATGGAAGTCATTGTGAACTGTACAGTGGAAAGTTCTTTGCACCCAATTATAGGTGGACCGGTTCTTTTATGCATCAGACCGCTCGCAGTGTAATTTAAGTATCATTTAGTAAGTGAAACTCGAGGAGGTTTCATGTGCTTGTTCTTCCAGATGCAATGGATCAGAGTTGCTTGCACTTATCGCAAGTAAACAGACCTGCATGCCTTGCTGTTTTGGAGAATGGCTGGGTAAAGGTTAACTACAAAGCGAGGGCAAAGGCTTGAGACTAAACACTCAAGGGGATTTCCTCATTCCACTGGCCTGGTCATGATAATATCATACCTCGTAGGGTTGTTTGGAGTGTGACCGTTCCCAAATATAATGTGGGACAAGCCAAGTCTATTCTATCTATGGAAGTTTGTTTGTAATCCCTGTAGCGGAAGAGGAATGCAGAAAACTATTTCAGATCTTCAGTATTCGTGGGGAAATGCACTTTGAACAATGTGCTCAGAGTCATGTTGTTCCGTTTACATTTTCTTTCACATTTTCATGTGTATACATGCATTAGTGTGTTCAGAGAAGCTTTTCTGTGCATGCACACAAACAAACAGGAAATGTATTTGTATTCCATGTGATTTTCTGAGAAAAATCCATGTCAAATTGCGCCAAGGAGTGCGTGGGTGGGTATGTTTCAGGTCATGAGCCCAGTGTACAGCAACAGACAGCAAGAGGACATGGTCACAAGAGAGGTTGGCAGAGGCAGGGCTCTCTCTGCTAACTGCCTGTCTGCAGGCAGTCCCCGATAGGCCTCGCCTCTGACAAGTCATTCCCCTGCTAACCACTAACCTGTTTAGTAGAGCAACACAGCACAGTGGTATAGAACCAGAGGAAGGGAGCAAAGCGGAGAAAAATAATCAGTGGATACAGTACATTCTGGGCCAGCTTCCACAAGTCTGCATCGCAGAGAGTTGGGTGGCGGGTGGAGAGAGGGTGAGATGTGTTGGACAAGTATATGTTGATAGAGGGCAGGGAAGAGGAGAAAAAGATGAAGAGACTGACAAGACCGAGAGACGAGCAAATTGAACTCACATCAAAACTCCAATGACTCGTGTAGAGAAAATATGAATATTAATGCAATAAGGAAGATTGGAGGACCAAGAAAAGAATAAATTGTTAATGCTACTGCACCGAATCTGGGTTGTACAAGTGATCAAGTTTCATTAAACATTTCTGCTGTTAAACTTGAAAGTGTCATCTCTCCCATGTAGGACCATCAGAGATTTGCTACAAGATGTATACCAAGGTAAATATCCCTTTAATATCCCTGGTTGTATTAGGCCATTGCGGGCAATGTCACAAGGATTTTTATATTAGTGTAATTAAGCACCTTGACAAATCAGGTAATTAAAAGCACAAGGCTGGCATTATTCAAATTGTTTCTTATTGTCTTGTTGGTCCATCATTCATCACTTTCTGACTTTCCCCAGTTTGTCTGCTCTCAGCCCTGAGCCCATTCATTCCTACCGTAGACATAAAACAGGTCAAAAATATAGTTTTATTTTCAAGAAAAGTTTCAGTAATTTCCCAGGACAGTTAGACAGAAACTGGTCTAAACTGTGTATTTGCTGCATTTGAAGATTTATCCCTATCCATACAACCTTACTTCTACCATAACTCACACAACGTCAGCTCCCTAACTCCCTACCTCAATGTCCTCTCCAGATGTGGTCAGGGAAGCCCCCAGTCAATGTGATTTTGTGCTACTGCAAAACCAGTCAAGAGCTGGAAAAGTGCTAAATTAAAAGATCAACCTAATCCAAAGACAGATCCAAAGCAATAGAAGCATTAGAGGTCCCTCCCTCCATCCCTTTATTCATCCCTCCATAGCTTGCCCTCCATTTTATTTTAAGCACAGAGAAGAAGAGACGGGGTAGTGGCATCAGCTCTCCTGTGTTTGTTTGGGTAAAACAAACATATAAAGACAGAGTTTAAAAAGGAACATATAAAGACGGAGATAAAGAGTATGAGAGCGGGACGGAAAGAGACCTGTAGGACTGATGCTTGAGAGCTCTCCTCTCCTGTTGTTCCTATTGACTCTGTGCTACGGCCTTCAGGGCACGAGAGAGCGAATGAGTGATTCAATTATTGACCATGCACAACTCTGTCCCATCAGGAGCATATGCTCCTCTTTCATCCTCTCCCAAACAGGGATGAGGAGATCCAGAACAATGTTACTGAATGCCTTCGACGCAGCCTGCTTCAACCATCTTTCATTCACAATGGCAAGCTAAATTTAAGCAACCAGTCTATCCTCCAATTTGCTGACGTGCATCAAAAACTTTAAAGCATTAAACTCTGAATATGTAGTCTGAAAAAATAAACTGGATTCAAGCCCTTGGAAATTAGACATTTTTGTGTTAGGCATGTCTTTCGCTCTTGCTTTGATGCTTGGGCTACATCTGAATTTACCTCTTTAAATCCTTTTCTGACTGATCATTTTGACTACAACAAGCCTTTTCGTTTTTTGTTTTTTTTTCAATCTCCTATAAATGTTTGATTCATGTATAGTTAAATCTAATTGGTGGATTCAAACTTGATGTCGGTTCCAACCTCCTCTTCAAAAATAAATTACCTGAGTCACAGGAAGTGGCTCCCTTTTAAATGCAAAACAAAAACAACACCAACAAGAAGCTACTCCCTATTGTACCTTAACTATTACTGTTGCAAATATGAAACTTTGTAGGGGGGATTAAAAAACAGCAAACACAGATGTTACATATTAAAACTGCAATATAATATATTGGAAAGTAGATGATTGCTTGAATTAGATAACTGCCTTTACACACAATAGTTCTAAGCAAACACATTTTCTTCCAGGTATGTACATGTTTGTGTGGTTATCATTAAGTACTGTTCATTATGTGTTTGACTGTTGCTGTTTCTCCCTGCCCCTTTCTAAACCTCCAGTGGTTCAGATCTTTCGAACCCCGGTCGTCTAGCCCCTGGGTGCGGCATTGCATGGCACGCTCCTCCCTCCCCGTACACGTATCTGATCAAATGCTCTGCTCCACTTCCTCAGCTCTCAGCAAATCAATGGACATCACAGAGATGATCTCTGACAGAGTAATTACGCAGAGACAGAACACTCACGAAGAGAATGACCACGAGATGGGAAAGAGTAGTGGAAAGATACCGTGCAGAGCACACACAGATCATATCAGGAAAATGATTCAGTATACAGTACATACACCAGTATTTCATTTCAAAAAATGGATTCTCTACATGGCACAAGTTCAATCCAAGAGCAGAAATTAAGAGCAACAACCTGGAAGGTGAGTATTGCATAAGAGATTTAGTCACCCAGAATAAACCACTGCACAAAATACTGGAGCATAAACAATTGCAGACTGTCGTCTCTGTTGTGCCTTTTCATTTCAGTCATCTTATTTGTTTCCGTTTTCTCAAACCTGCTTGTCTTATCTCCATCCCACATTCGCTCTAACCATCTCTCCCTCTTGCTCCAACTGCATGTTTAACACAGTGAAAATGACTAACAGCTCTATTTTTTCGCTCCGCCATCCCTTGTCCCAGGTTACTGGTTAGCAAGCTTTGACGTAAAACGGGATTATACATACACATAACATACAAAAAAAATTAAAAAAATCGCACACAAAAAAAAAACAACACATATCCAAAACATATGCATTTCTACATACAGTATGTGCACGTACATTACTGTGTACGGAAACATTTACTCATGCATGCAAGGAGACACAGTACTCCGGGCTGGGGAAAAAAAAGGGATCCCACTGTTATTGCATACAAACACAGACTGACACAAATGCTTGTAGCATAATATGTAGAAGTCAAGCTTGGTTTTGTTCTGGAGGGCTCAACAGCAGGCTCCAATCAAGAGAACCACCAGCTGAGCTCTAACACTGAAACTTATCTGCATACTGCAGTAAACAAGAAGATAACACCATCCAACTATCATTTATGTGTTTACCAAACCAAAGATGGCTTTCTCCCGTGAAGCTGTGAAAAATAAATGTTTGGTTGAATGCTGTTCTCCAGTGGAAACCGTTTAAATAAACTCCTTCCCCATGACGTAACAGTTACTGACTCAGTGCCTCAGTGTGTTGTTTGTCTACTTAATCAGACAAATTTAAATGGAATGACTACACTAACTGGAATAACTTAATTACAGCTGATGTGTGGCGGCTGACTAATCTCATGTATGTAAGTAGCACTTTACAGTCTGTTATACATCCATGTCAATTTTGTTGCAACAGTAAAACTGTGTATAATGCATTTACTGGGCCGTGAATGTTTGTGGAAACATCAAATCATCATCAGGAAATACTTTTTAAAAATCCATGTGTAAAAAAATCATGTGTATAAACCTGCAATAGCTGACACGATCATTTGTACTGACTGAATTAAAACCATCCTATAAGATTATTTTAAATCTCATATAGAAATATAGGCGTGTAACAGATTACAAATAGTTACTTCCCGAGGCCTCCTCTCTTGTGCAGATATTAGAATGCATCTACACTGAAATGAGCTGAGGCTCCCAAACTCTCTGTCCTTGGGACACACTCCTCTCTTTAAACTGCTAATTGCTTCCAACGTATGACTTGGACCGAGATTGCCAGCCAAAATCAGAGGCTGACCTCACAGCGTGGCCCAGTCATCTGATTTGTGTTAGCTGGCTGCCCTCTGTCACACAGTCCAGCCTTGTGTGCTTTGTGTTTGTTACGTTTAGGATATTGTCAACACTCAAAATCAAAACCCATTCTCTGCATTATCATCTCTGGTGTAATATATATAAATGATCCCAAACAATAAATGGACTACTCTGAATGAAAGTCCTTTGGGAGTTAAAAGCACTTACAGAATAATGAGTGAGTATCCTGATTGTACCAAGGATGGAGTAGAGTATGTGTGTGCTCAGCAGAGCAACCTCCCTTGCACTGTCACTGATGGAGAGAGGCACAGAAAAAGAAGAGGACGGCACATCTGGAGTACAAACAGCACTCAGAGGCAGAGCAGCGTAAACGGTCTCAATGAAGCATCCTCTACACGCAGGGTCCACATCTCTATCTGTGGCCACACATTCACATAAAAAAAATAAACTCCCAACCCAAGCAAACCGCCACACAAAAGACGGCGAGTGACGTGTGAAAAGCAGGATAACACTCACCAGGCATTGTCAGAATTCCACGGAGCAATCAAAGGCAGGTGGAGAGAGAAACCGAGGCTGAGCCAGAACAAGAGGGGAGGAAAAAAGAAAAGAAAGGAAGGGATGGATAAGGGCAGAGGCAATTTCAAAGCTCCATTTTCCCCCCCCTGCTGCCGATGCAGACTGCTGCTCGCCTCTTCTCTTCCTTACTTGTGGTTCTCTTCCTCCTTCTCTCCCTGACTCCTTCTCTCTTTCCTCCTGCTGCTGCTTTAAGGCAAGGGGCGGAGAGTAAGCGCTACAATGCTCTCTCTCTCTTGCTGCTCCCTCTCCTCCTTTCTTTCTCCCACCCTCTCTTGCTCACCCTGTACAGAGCATGCCCTACTTCCTCTGTTGTCTCTGACATGGGACACACTCTCTTCTCTCTTCTGTTTGTTTTCTTTCACCCTGCATGAATGAATTCAAGGGTACCATGACAACTGAATCTAATTTGGGAATGATGAAGATTTGTGCCGTTTTCTCCTCTGCTGCCTCTCCCCTTCTGACTAACTCCAGCTAAACCCTCTCCCTTTCACCGTCAGTGATTGACTGCACCTCCCATCTCCGTTTCCTTGCGCAGGGAGGAGCCTGCATATGGTGCGCGGGGGATCACATGTATGTGTGTGTGGCGCAGCCTAGCTTGGCCCTGCCCCCCTGTGTGGCTCAAGTGGGAGTGCGTGTGTGCTCTTTGTCCTGTCAATTCTGGTGCGAGGTGAGCACCAGGGTGGGGGTGGGGTTGCATTTGTTGCCAACCAGCCCTGAACGTGGACTCGGTTCAGCTGGGAAGCTGGGAGACTAGGACTCATGCTGAGGCTCAGACAGAGAAAACACTGCACATATGAAGCCAGAGCTCCGCTTTGGCAAAGTGACTTGGCTTGTGGGGCCAGCCAAAGGGTTGGTAGTAGTAAGACTGGAATGTGGGTGGAAGGGTTTTGCCATGCTCAATTTGAACCAGGATTGGTAGACTGGCAGAGGAGATAGGGGTGAGTTTGAGGCTATTTCTAGAGCTCACACACTGGCAGAGCTGGCAAAAGGGGATAAAAGGCCGGGCGGGACACACCGATAAGGCAGGGCAGCTGTGGAGAGCTGGTTCAGAAGAGCCACAGCCTCTAATCTGCACTCCCTGCACGTCTGCAATGATGTCATCAAATATGACATCACCCTCACCATTCATTCTCTTGGACACATGACACACACACACACACACACACACACACACACACAGGTTACAGGCACATTGTTAGGTTAAAATGACCACATCATTAAAAGTAAAACTATCTCAGTAGCTTGTTGCAGGCCACCTGTTTCCTCGAGAAACTGACAAACTTTAATATTTCTAGTGACGATTGTCATTTCACTCTATTTTAGTCAAAATCTGTGAGGTTTACATCCCCATTTTAATCACTGAGCTTTTGTCCTCAGCAAAGAATATATTAATATACACAAAGTGTCTGATGAATATAGCGTTATACAGTAGGTAATTACAATGATTATCATGATTACAGCCTCAGTCAAACCAGTCTCCAAAGACAGAACAGAAAGAAAAACTACTTTACTCAACAGCATTTGTACTGACTTATAAGCAGCAGACAAAAATTTTAATTTAATCTCAGCCAGTTGTGGGCTATTGATTAATTAATTAGTCTTACAGTGAGAGCGATGTCAGGTGCAACCCGATGCAATTGCTCTGCAGCCCTGGGGGGAGTACTTTTAAATCTATGGTAAATTTTACGACCACGGTTTGCTTTAGTATTGTGTTGCATTATATTCTAAGGTCTTCTTTGTTTACCCCAGAATTAAATGCAAATTTGAAGCAAACAGTGAATGAGTAAATGCGTACCTCTACAGAGGAGCTGGAATTTGACTCCATAAATTTATTAGTGCTTGTAAAACACAGTTGTGCTAGCTCAGACCTGCTTTTGGCTAATACATTTACCAACAAAACCAAATTGCATCAGCAAAAAAGACATTTCATATTCGCAGTGCATTCTCTTGCTAGCTTTCCGCAGTGTGTAAGAACTAAACTGAACTATGCACATAAGATTGGCACACAGTATGTGATTAAAAAGTGTCGAAAACTGAAAACACAAAAATCCCTTCCTGTGGATTTAAACTGTATGAAGGTTTTCCTACAACAGTGGAGGAACTAGTGTTTTTACTGGGCTGCTCATCATTCTGATTCAAACCCTGCTCTGCTCACTCTTCTCACCGTCAGTGGAAGCATGGCCCTAACTGTAACGATGGCATGTTATGTGTGGTACTTTTTAAGATCATCCATTTTTCTGTCCTCCCTCTATCATCCTCCATCAGTTCAGCATCTAAGAAGCAACTCCTTTCTGGTTCCCTTAATCCAATTAGGCCTGCCTAAAGCTACCACTCCTCTCACTTCCCACACATGAGCCAATTACTAATCACCATCCCTTTTATCAGACCAATTAGCTGCACCTGTAACACGCTGCTTCCAGCTCCTACAGATGATGCCAACATTCAATTACAACCTTCCCCACCACCACCGCCAGCACCCAGACTCCACCTAGAATCAGTGGGGTAATGCTCTGGTGGGTTATGTTGCCATAGTCTAAACTACATTTTTTTTAAAAGTGCTTTGTATCCATGAACTAGTCTCCTGATTTAACTATCTTATTATACATGTATATTAAGTAAAAGGAAAAGACGGCTGCGCTTTGACATCACCTTGGATGGAAGCGGTTGAAGCACGATGTGCAGACACAGAAGCTAAAACTGTTTGCAATTTAAGCCTTCAATGAAAGTAGGCTGGGGTCTTTTATATCAGAACTGCTGCCCTCAAATCAGATATAAATACTGTGGTCTTGTGTATGTAAGTGTTGAAGCATTCTAATGGGGAAAAAAAAAAAAAAAAAAATCACTATTTTCCAAACAACTCTGACGGTAGCAAAAAAAAAAAAAAAAAAAACAGTCTAGCAACACACTCTGTATCTACATGCTTAAAATTATAAACATAAACAAATCTATGTATACCTAAAATAGAAGATTGGGCAACTTTTAAAAACTTATGTCATGTGCACTACTGTAAAAGTGCAACAGATTTCTAAACAATAACATGCTGAAAACTCTTTGAATGTGTCATTTGAAAAATATGTTGTATTTTCTCATAGAAAGCACAAGAGTGCAGGGAGCTATTTGAGAGGGTTTGTTAAAGCACAGTGAAAAGCTGAACGCCTGACCGAGACACAATCCAGCTTACAATGACAGCACTCAGAGAACACAGCCTTTTTTAAAGGGGTACTGAGGTCTGTCTGGCGCCATCTCATCTCTCCTTCACTTCAGTGTTTGTCCCTTCATTTATAATTCTCCATTTAGAGAGCATGCAATGCAGTGCGACGGTAGCCATCAGTAAAGAATGCAACAGTGGGAATCACACTGTAGGAATCACTCTAATAGATTGACTGACTCTAGACAATGGCAAGAAATGCTGTTTTACAATGGTTTCCTTGTTTATGTAATCAAGAGTGACGGGAGAACATACTACGATCCGAAATGTACCTTTGACTTTAGTGGCAACCCATCCTCGTGCTCAAAGGAGGGAGCTATGAGCAGGCAGAGAGGTAAACAGACAGCTCTACACTTTGGTACTGAAATGTTTGTTTCTAACTAGGTCAGACTGCACCAGCAGAGCAGTGCTGCTGTTACGCTACATACGCTAGTCTCTGTCTTCACTTTAATTCAGTTCGAGCCATATCAGATAAATATTACAGCAATAGCATTTCATTAAGAGAACATTAAATAGGTATTTATGTAAAAGAATGATAAATAACAGCAACAGCGTCCCTATTATTAAATGCTAGTTGAATGTGATGTGTGATGTAATGTTTATATTAATGCATAGAAAAGAAGTTAAGGCTGAAACATTTATTGAGGAATTAAGAATATAAGAATGTCATAAAGTTGACAGATTCAAATAATAAAGAATATAAAATCGCAATATGAAGTAGATGATGAATACAGAGGGAAGAAAATGAGTAAAACAGGAGTATTAGAAGAGATCATCCCAGGCTGTGCCTTTTTGTCAATAAAGATACTGGTCACACTGGCCGAGCCTTAGTACAGACACGTCCGTACACCATGACAGTCCACCATGACAGTCTGACCTTGATGAGGCAGCGTCTGGAGGAGGCAGAGTAAGTGGTGGATAATGATGCACACCAGGAGCCCATCAAGCTTCATCACCGCTGAATCAAAGTCTAAAGTGTTCTATCAAACCAAATCTTCTTGATTCACTTTATAATATAGCACTTAATCAATAAAAATCTTAAAGAGAAGTAACAGCAGTAAAGTGCAAATTTATAAAGTTGAAAAAAACATACAAAATTGTTGATCTGGTCAAAGAGATTGATGTAAGAAGGCAGGTCATAAGACAGTGGAGCGACATGAGTTTTACGCTTTGAAGGTTTCCAGCATCGCTAACATGACAGGAAGGCCGCTAAAGAAGACTGAAACATTTTTATGGATTTAAGTAACATTTGTCTTGTGAACAAAGATTGTGCACTGGCCTGTATGAGGTAATACAGTCTGACAGGTAGTCGGGTGATTCCTTTATCTTCACAAGCCAGTTTGCACACACGTTTGACTACATTGCATATTCAGAGCATTTAGAAAGGCTGGCCTGTTTTTATTAAAAGAGTCCATATTAAAAGAGCACTGAGCATCATGCCGAGTTTGGTTGCTGGGGATGCAAGCCAGATTTGCCTTGGATCAGCTGATGCAAAGTAAGGAGCACTGGTGGATGGAAAGCCAGCTTGCCTGTGATATGCAATTCAGCAATTCAAATCACTGCTGACTTAAATCCCCAGAAACATTAGTGAGGATGATGCTGATCAAGCTGTCGAGATTCGAAGAGAGGTTGCCTTTTACAAATTTTCTGAACATATTGGATGAGCATATGGTAACTGGGAATGTAAAAACCCTCCCTCTAAGTGCTGGGACCTCGGTAAGTTAGGATGCAGTTACGATCGTCTTGCTTGTCATATCACCTGCTGCCACACAGTCATTACTCTGTGTGGACTTTTTCGTTTTACCCGGAGAAGAAGTGGCACTATCTGAAGTGACACTTTTAAGTCTTGGTTTACATTCCCTGCAGATTAAGTTTGCCCTCATGAATACTGTCAAGGCACCACGGATCGTCACCATCACCTGATTACAACGATGGTGATCTACTTGGTGAAATCGAAGATCATTTTACTCTTTTACTCCCCGTAAGTCAGTTTGGATAAAGTGCGCTCAGATCAAAACTGTGCCTGACTTTCGCAATATAGGGGCTTTTATTAGTTCACGGCAGAATAAAAACGTCAGGCGGTCTAACGTCACAAAGATTACACACCATGCACGCACACACACCATGCACGCACACACACACACACACACACACACACACACACACACACACACACACACACACACACACACACACACACAACAAAAATGAATGAATCGGAGGGTGAGCAGTAAAGTGGCAGAGAGGCCTGTTACTGAAGTGAAAGTGGTGAAAAAGCATCTAGAGTCATCACCATGGTAATTTAGTGGGTCTGTAAGAGTCAGTGAGTACCATCTGGACTGTCATTGCCACTGAACCCTTTTACGTGTGTATGTGAGTAGTCAAAATAAAAAAATTATTTGGACGTCCTACCCAAACAGATTTATCTCTGGCCATAAAGTTTTGATTTTTTTAATATTTAGAGCTTCCTTCCAATTTAAGACCTCCTTTAGGGATTGACCACCAAAACAAATGATCATTTGTAGAAAAAACTGCTGTGTGCAACTTTTTTGTCATTCACTTTAACTCTATCCCTATATTTTTAATTAAATCATATATTTCTTAAATTCAAACACAAACAATGATTCTTCAAGAAAGCTTCACAGTTTCTAATATTTATAATATTGGTGCACTCTGAAATGCCTGTAACCGGAGTAGATTAAAGAGAGACATGAATGAATAAATGAGCGTTTGCATGTGTGCTGAGCAGTTCTTTAAAAGGGATGCGCAGGGTGCTGCTTTGATGGGGTCCTCGGTATTCCTGTCACGCCCAAGGCCCTATCCATTACAGCTCATTACCCCGAGAGAGAATGAAAGAGAGGGGACCCTTGGCCATGTTCGCGTGGGCTCAAGGAAGGCTCAGCAGAGTTAAACATCAACCAAGCCACCGAACCCCACCAGCGCGGAAGGCGTCAACAACGCTGGGATCGCTCCGGTGGATGACTCTGCTACAAATAATACAGATAGTAAAGTGATCACAGTGGCAATACACAGAAAAGCTCCCTAGAACGTGGTGAAACTAATGCCGAGCACTAGTCTAATTTGGTACAGTGTCAATCTCGCACATTCTCTCCATTTATTTTAAGGATGAGGGATGCATGCTTTCCAGAAAGGACGTAGCCTAAATAACAAGAAGAGGCCATATGAAATCTAGATGCACATTAGCATATTACAATGGAACCTCCAATTGCAGAGTTTTCTTCAATTTGTTTGATGGACTGTGCTTAATCTGTTAGCAGAATCTGAAAAGATCAGTAGATTTTTATTGGAAGGTACAATATATGCATCACTTACTTTTATTACAAACTTTACTGTAGCATATAATCACCTGAATAAGCAGCAGGTGTATCACACACACAGCTTGTAGCTGTGGTGAGCTTTTTTAAGTCACTGAATACATTTCCTTTAGACAGAAATAATACATTTGTTTAATTTTCTGAGTTTGAAATTTGAAAAAAGTGTATTCAGGTGCTTATTATTATTATTGACGTTTTCATCTGAAAATATTAAAAAACAAAACTGATTCTCACTGTTTTTCCTGTTTTGACCCTCAAACACTCACAAACATCTCCTTCCCAAGTGCTTAAGAGGATCTCTTCCTCCAAGTTTGCAATGATGTTCTATGTCTCTGACAGTGTTTGAACTACCAACACAAGCAGTAACCGAAACCAGTCTCATTTAGAGGACTGAGGGTATCTCAGTTAAAGTACTACTTGGGGGAGTCTTGTGTACCAGGAGGGTCTAACCGTGGGTATCAATTTACAAAACTTGTTTGACTCTGGCAGAACAATGAAACAGGAAAACAATCACACTCTTGTGCCGAGGTGCTAGAAATTCAAAACTGAATAGCCATTTCTGTCCTCGAGGCAAATGAAGAACACTGCTGATGAAAGCAGGACAAATTAACCTTTTCAAAAACACCCACCTCTGCCTAAGCACCTATACATCACCACATTACTCTTGAATTAATAAAATCCTCATTATAATCTCGAATAGAAAGAGATAATGCCATGAAGCCTTATAATCATCAACAAATTACAGGTATTAAGTTTTGAGATGTTATTGATGGGTTCATTGAACCCCATCCTAGTCTGCATGGGATGCGGCTTAATAATGCACAGTGGTATGTGAAACCTGCTCCGTAGAACACATTATTACCCCGAGAGCTCTGTTTCATCTACACCAAATCATGCTGATACATTGCAAATGAGATGGAGAGAGGGGAAGGTTGCCAAAGAGAGAAGGAGAACGATGCACTCTTCCTCTGCCTAATTATACTGCTGCAATGAGCATAATGAAAGCACCGCTGTTGTTTTTCTTCAGATTGGCAAAAAATCTGTAGCTCGGCATTTGACTGTTGTCAATACTAAGTACATTACTTCAATGGACAGTGTCCAGGGCAATATCAATACCGTGTGTGTGTGTGTGTGTGTGTGTGTGTGTGTGTGTGTGTGTGTGTGTGTGTGTGTGTGTGTACGCTGTGCTGGTTATCATCACCAAACACTGAATAAACATTTGAGAAGATCATGCAGGGAGGGCAGAGGGAGGAGAGACGAGGAATCTGGGGCCAGTCTGTGAGAGCTCAACAGGGTTTAAAGTAACACAAGTCCACCAGTGAACTGCGGCTCCGAACAAAAGGTCCTAACATAACTGAGAGAAGCAGATAAGAGAGGACCAAAGTGTCAAATGATAGCAAAGCAGGAATGCACCAGAGAGACAGATGAAATGAACAAATGAACAAAGGCGAAAGTCAAAGAGAAAAGCGAGGCAGGGACTTATAAAATGAAGGGTTAATCGACTTTGGGATGCTGGGAAAGCAAAGACTGGATGTCAGTAAGTAAGTGAGTGAGTGAGATGTGGAGGGAGAAAGGAATAGGAATAAGGGAGGGAGCAATAGAAAAGGTTGGATATTACAGTTGGACCACCTGGGGAATGTTTACAGAATTTAATAACTCTAAATGTCATCACTTTATTGGATTTATGGATGGATCTGTCACTCTCCCCATGCTGCTCTCTTTCCTGCTTTCTCTCTCTCACACACACACACACACACACACACACACACACACACACACACACACACACACACACACACACACACACACACACACACACACACACACACACACACACACACACACACTCTGACACCCACACCTGCAACAATTGCCATGGTACCCATTGCTACGGCTTTATGGAGAGACGGGGGGTTTGTATTAAGGGCTCGTGAAATCTGTCACAGGCAGCAATTCAGAGGGGAAGATTCTTACAAAACACGCACTGATACTGCACCACTGCTTCACTGCCTTATATGGTCCCTGAAATTTAACATTATATCAGTCAATCCAAAGCAAGACAAACAGAGTATTTGGAACAGGCATTTTCAATAATACAAAATGGTTACATGAAAAGACTCCTATTGTCTAAAAATGGCATGAAGAATGTGTGTCCATGTTGCTATGTAGAGACTGGCATGTCTCAAGAGGTACTTTTGAACAATTTGACCTCGCTACTTTCATATATAGAAGAATAATGGTTCCAGGGCCGTTGCTGCCATTAAGGACAAGAGGTTTAGTCCTCAGTGTTGTTTCTGGAAATGGGCATAGGTGTTTTAATGAGGAGGAGGAGAAGGAGGGGTTTGTAATTACATACAATTTACACATGCAGTTTCTATCTTTAGATACCTCTAATTTTAAGTGAAAAAAGAAAAAAACTTCTGAACTCAGTCACAATTTGAAAATCCTGGGTGCAGCCCTAAATGGTTGAGACATACAGTATGTGCATTGTGGTAACGCTAATACTATATTAAGTCCTAACAAGTCAAAGCTAAAGTTTATTTACTTTCCCTGTGCTTCAGGTCAGTGTCCTTATGTCTTTGTCTCGTCTTACATTTTATGTCCACCCACTGTCTATACCCTATTATTTTGTCCAGCAGCCTCTCACGGCTTGCATCTATACAATCTCTCGGTGTACGGTGCAGCGGTCCCTGCAATGCAAACATAATTAAAGGATATGCTGAGCAGATTGCCTGAGATGAGCCAGGCAGAGGACAGAGGCAGAAAGAGAAATTCGGATGTAACAAATCTATTCAGCCATTTTATCCATCTGCTAATATTCAGAGCTGAAGTCTTTGAATGATAGTAAAAAAAGTTTTCCTGCTGTGTTATTGAAGCAGTCTTTCCATAAAAACACATGAGTCATTGGTGCCCACAGTGCTGAGAACTGCAGTTACTCAAACACACATAGATATGCAAACAATTACACACACAGAATCACAAAGTCAGTCAGTTCCATCCAGCCATTACTGTGGTCCCAAAATGAAGACAGACAACTATTCCCATTACAAGTTGAGGGTTGATAGACAGGAAGATGGAGGGTGGGTAGTGTCGACAGCAATGGTGTCATACATGACTTGGGTGCTTTCAGGGCAGCTGTAGAGGGGCACAACAGTATGTAAAATGTGTGCGTATTATGTTGGGGGCTAGATTTTGTTGGCGGCACCGGCCTAGTAGGAGCAGAGCCAGTCAAGATCCAATGCACACACACCCTGAAGCACTTCTTGCTTTTGCGCCTAATGAGTCAAACGATACATAAATAACCCTGAATTACAATGGCCAGCAACATCTGGCATGATGTAACGGGGAGGAAAGCAGTAGAGAGCAGAGAGGGCCAGAGACAGGAACATGACTAAAGGAAACATGGAAATGGGTGGCTTTATTAGATATAAGTGGATGATTAAAGTTTTCTTGCCAACACAGAAAACGTATTTTTACATTCAGGTTTTCCCAACAAAATGTATAGTATTTGTCCTTGAGCTCTAACAAAGGCTGAAAGCATTTCCTTCCTCATAATTCATTTGCAAGGCCAATTTTAAAAATATTTAAAATCCTGCATTGTGTAAATCCACATTTATTTGTTTCTGCACTGCCTTTATTGGCACATTGCGATGCGTCTTTGCATGTTGCCACCACCAACTGACGATCAGTGGAAAAGGGTAGACCACGAGTGCTTACTGAAAAAATATGATAAGATCAACCACACCATATACTGCACTGCCCACTGTCCAAGGCGTCCTTGTTGTTGCAAAGAAGGAATCTAAAGGCCCACGCGCTGCAACCACTATGATATTCATCAGCTTGTCCTGGCAAGGTCAGTGTAGATCAGATGAGAGAGCAGAAGCTAGAGAGGGTCAGATCATCTCTAATACAAGAAAAGCGTGTAGCGCAGATCACAGCAGCGGAGTGCAACAAGACTCATTCAGGACATCGTCAGGTCAGCGCACAAAACGAAGACAGACCATTACATGCAGAAACCTGATTATAAGGAAACAAACACAAAGTAACATACATGTGTTCAGTGTCAATAAATTGTATCTTTTGCAACTATTAAACAATGATGTGAATTGCATTAATATAAATGTGGAGCCACTAACCAAGAAAAAGGTGCAGATTTAGTACTGACTTTGATATTTATGCGGTAGATGTATCTCTTGATGAGTGGGGATCCTTATGAGGACTGTGAGTTTGAAAAACTCGATGAGGGCAACATCAAGCTTCAACCATCCACAGTACATTCACCACGTCTCTCTGCAAATGCAGACTCTGCTCGTTGAGGATCCGTAACTGTGCAATTTCTGCTGTTGGCAGTTTTACACAACCTGACCACCTGACATTCAGAGTATTTGATTGTGATTTAACATCACGAATTATCAGTTAAATCACTTTTTTTTAAATGTTAAAACACCTTTGTATGGTCATCTTTGATACGGAGTAGATGATGATGTATTGTTCTGGGAGAAAATACACAATTTCTAATTATTTAATTCGATTTACAGTTACAAAGTCAGGGTTAAATTGTATATTTATGTATTTCTTCTTGCCCCCCACACTAATAATGTCCTCAACCCACAAATGCCTCCTTGAAACTTTTGGAATTAATTCCTCATTTCAGCAGAACATTCTCTTTATCAGTAGCTTTTGAGCAGTGAAGCTTCTACAATTATTCGACTCACTGTGACTTGTACTGTAGACTAGGTTTCCCCATTCTGTTGCCCTAATAATTACCTCAGCTGCCACAGTCAGAGCTACAGAGGTAATTGTGCACCCTGACGTTATACCTATCTCAAGATGATACCCTGAAAAAAAAATTGAAAAAAATAACGTGACACTATTTTAAAGATGTTTTAAATTATAAATAGATGTGGTTACTTTGCGCAAAATAATGTAATAATTTGTTTGTATGTGTTCAGTGTGGGTGAGTGCAACCACATATTGTTGTGTTTCTTCTTCGAGTTCAGTGAGTGTCCAGCATCTGATTAACACAGATGAATATTTCATTTTTGAAGTCCAGCTGCTCCTCATCTGCAGGTCTCTCTCCCGAGACCGCCTGAGGCTTCAAGGCCCAACCATGTCGCCACAGCTAACAGAGACACTGAAAAATGTGCACGTGTCCACATGATGCTGAATGTCCGCTCTCTCCCCAAACAACTGTTAGAAATACACATATATATAGCTGTGAAATGTAATAGGAGATTGTATCATGATTGACCTCATAAAAATAGCTGAGATATAAGTAACTTTCATATCACATCATGTACACTGAGATACAACAGCGGTAAGTGTTTGAGATGTACAGTGAATACCAAATGTTCTCTGCATGCACTGCATCTCTTTCATTCAGGGCTGCACATCTGCACACCAGAGATTTTTCAAGAATAGGATTCCCTCCCTCCTCCCTCCATCTCTCCTTCTTCTCATCATCCCTCTTCCCTCCTCTGCCAGTTCCCAAGCCTGTCTTCTTCTGCACTGTCTTCTGCCCTGTGGGGAAGCTGCTCCCAGGCTGACAGGGAGTGTCACTGACTCCTCTCACAGCACATTACTCTCTCATTCCGTGACTTTTTCATGCTTTCTCCCTCTTTTTCACACAAACACAAAAGCACACACATGCACGTGTGCTACTATATCCATCTCTTGCCCATATAATGTACTAGAAGAGTGGAAGCACTAGAGTGACATTTCTCTCTTTTTTTTAGTGCACAAGGACATGCATATGGAGATCTGTCGTCGTATACGTGTCTCTGTGTGCATTTGCAACCGATGTGTGTGTAGTGTGTGTGTGCTTCTCTGTTAAACCAGGTGAGATAAGACACCCCCTGGACGTTCCAATTTCCCGTCTGATATTTGCCATCTTCCCTGAGCGCTTTATCAAAGGGAAACACATAAATGCTGATAGGTTAGGAAACCTTACTACTGTTTCAAAAAATAGAGAAAAGGAGGGCTGAAATTCGAGAGTGATGAGTTTGAAATGGATAGAAAGTAGTGAGGTTAGAAAGATAGATGCTATATAAAAATGTGTAGAAGTGGAAACGAGAATGAGAAAAGACAGCGGGACAAAGAAGAAGAAGTATGAGCTCATTTTGTCCGACTGCACCAGGGGAACAGTTCACCATGTTCCACACCGAACAATTGGTAGCGTTCCCTTGTGATAGTTTGACAGTGATGTTAATGCCTCATTAAAAGTACGAAGAGAGCAGCCATTCGGCTCCAAGTTTTGAAACCAAAAGCCGTAGAACATCTCTTCAAACACAGCACCTCCATTAATTAAACCCTGCAGATGGACGTCTTGGGTTTTTTCCAGACGCAGCAAAGATAGGTACTGGGAATAATAGCTGTTACTTGTGCATATATGGAAAGACCATCAAAAATCCAGAGTGAGCAGGGAGCGTGATTAAAGGTCCGCGTAGCCTGGTCTGGAATTCTAATTGACATCGTCAGGCGAGGGCAAATGTTTGCCAAGTGGCTGAGTTCCTGAGGAAATTAGGAGAAGTTATCAGAAACTGGCAATTATCACAGCCTGAAGCAAAATACTATCACATGGGTAGTGCTGTGGGCAGAAGACTCGACATAGATCACAGATATGCACAGTTTAGACTTTGAGGTCGGAGATGGCAAGCACTGAAATATATGTGAGGCAGCTTGCTGGGTAAGTCTGGGCGAGGGTAAAACATTTCTTTATATCAGTGTAACATCTTTCATATCAGTGTTTTAATATATATCAGAATAAAAATTAAGTAACTATTTTGTTGAGCTTAAAGATTTCTTCAAGCTTAAGTAATAGATTCAGAACATAATAAGGATGAAGAATTGTATGCAAACAGAAACTCTATTTACATAAACACATCTAAGAATAAACACAATTCTTTAAGCTTGTCAGTCTAAATCCTAATAAATCATGCAGCGTGAAATATTTGTAGCCACGGTCCTTATATCTTAGGTCAATCACAACAACAGCATGTGCTATGTATCAATGGGGCCAAAGTACCAACATCTTGCTACTTGTTTTTTGTGTTGGTGCTTTCTGTGCCAACATGAAAAACTTTAGTCTCTCTCATAACTATCTCACTTTAATCCCAAAACAATAGCATGCGATGTGTTGAGCTCACACATCCAAGCCTGCTGAGGCTATTCTGGGAAGTGTGATGTGATTTATTATTAGTACTTTGTCAAGCAATGAAACTTGTCGACAGTATATTAAAAGTTTCAAATTTTCTTATCGAGGAAATGTTCTATTGTGATCAGTGTTTATATTATTTCTACCTTCCAGCCCTAATGGTGGGACAACACGAACAAATCACATGTCAGCATAAGTACAACCTTGTTGCAGAGACATGAGTTGAAATCCACAACTCTAACATAAACCAAACATGCCATGCCAGAACAGAGGAAAGGAGCTCCATCGTGTATTGTAGTGGGAAATAGACAAAGATTGAGACATATTAGAAGTGACAGATTAGAGAGTCAGGATTTGCTGGTTTTCACAATATACTGACAACACAACACAAAAATGTCACCAGTGACCTGAATACTCAGCCATCAGACAGAGAGAGGCACCAGAATAGAGAAGACAAATGGACAAATCCAGCATATAAGAACACACGCCAGCGTCACCACAATGAACAAACACCTACCTGTCATTGTCAACGCTCCTGAAGCCAGGAAGGATGTGCCTGAAGCTGGAGTTGCGGTCGAGTTTGGGTTGACTCTTGGTGCGTTTTATCGAGCCCTTCAGCCGTCGACTCAGAAAGCCCTGACGGAGAGAGACGAAGACAGTCAATAAAGCATTGTCACTGCAAGTTTGTGAGGGAAGTCTCCGAGATGTCAATCATTACACTCAACTTGGCAGCTGGATAGAGACATATCAATACTAACATTTACGCGTCGCATCCTAAATTTGGTGAGGCCTAATGTCATGAGTAGTTAAAGGACAAACAGATCGTTATAGATCTTCATATCACTCGGGACAAGGTCAGACACAAAATATTTCCTGAATACAAAGCAACATAGAACTACCAGCAACATCGAGCACATTCACAGACAGGATGTTGACTAAAAGAAGATTCTCAAAGAGCACGGGCAAGCGGATAGGTAATGCTCTTGGCTAAATAATGCCACAGCACTAATTATGTCAGTATTAGTGACAAAATTTGCGACGTAGAAAACACTGTGTTTTGTATTCATTTTCATAAACTAATTCCACTGACACACCCCTTTATTAGTTTTCCCTTTGTCTGAGTCTGTGTGTTTACTTCTTCTAACATCTGCAATCACACTCCCCCAAGCACTTTGCCGTCTCCATGGCAACTGTTGGCTGGCATTAAGAGCGAGAGGATCTGAGCAAATGAGATGTGGTGCAGGAATCGCAGAATGTGGCAAGTTTTTAGACACAAAAACCCGATTTTCTTTTCAGCTTTTTTTAGATTAAAGTGCAGGGCAGACGATCAATACGGAGAGGAACAATAAGAAGAGGATGAAAAAGAAGGACTCTGAATAAAGATGGTGTCGAGGAGAAATGTTAGAGCCACTTAGCAAGGCAGCAGGCAGATGACAGAACTTAACAAGTGAGCCAGTATGCAGGAGAAAGTACTAAACCAGCTGGTGGTCAGGCACTGGTGCAGCGTTTATTACAATCAAACAACACAGCAGCTGAATAATACACTGGGCACCTTCAGATGCCACGTTGTAGTGTAAAGAATCATACAACCTCAGACGCATACCTGCGGTGCCTTAACCTTATGTCATTCTAATACATGCACATATTTCACAAGACAGGCGACAGGCTTCGGTGACACAGCAAAAACACCTCCCTCCGTCCCAGTCGGGCCATTATCACACCTGTATTATTACCCCCTACAGTGTGAATAGGTCACCCCGGGCAACAATTGAATAGGGTTAATTAGAGAGTGACTTCCAGAGAGCCTGCCAGCTGATCACAGAGGAGCCACGGCATCCTCATGAACAACACCTGTCATCAGGAAAGCACTCTGGCCTGGGAACAAAGACTTGCTAATGTCACTGTATTTAAGCTCACGCCAATCATGGGAGGGTCACTGTTTCATTAGTGAGTGCGTACGTGACCAAAATCAATAGCAGTGCCCCAATTCCAAACTACATGCCTACCTCAAGCAAGAGTTTTTAGTGTGTTCACACTGAAAACCTGACTTAGGGATACTCACACTAAAAAATGCTTGATTTTTGAGTGTGTTGCTTATACAGTATACACTACTGTCCTGCGATGCAATGCTCAAAGGAAATGGAGGAGCTACTTACATCTGGTAAACATTACAAAAAATTGCATACGGTGGTGAGACGGATTGTGGAAAATCTTGGAAAACAAGACCAAAAAATAAACAAGTAAAGGCACAATCCCATCGATTTTAAGTTCAGTTTACTAGTCATGGGGAGTACTACTCCTGTAGAAGCAGTTGTATAATTTAATTTGTGGCTCTGGAGGGAGCTTTCTGAAGTCCGAGAAAAATAACTCAGTTTGGGCTTGGAGACAACATATTTATAAATCCTGTGTTACAAACTGGGGCACAGAGGTTGACAGCTGTGGGATTTTCCTAGGAGGGGGAAGGTCTAAGGACAGAGGCTACCAAGTTCCATTGTGGGTAATGTAGGATCCAGAGTTTTTGGAGCTCAGCCGATCCTAAGGACTGAAAGTCAGTATACCCCTTGCCTCTGACGCTTTGATTTTGATCACGCTTTTTTTTAACGCGTCCCTTGTTAGTGTAATACTATGGTGCTGGTGTACTCCTTTAGAGCGCTGCAAACACATGTGGTGTTCTTTCTATGAAGTTGAACTAGCATTGGCATTTTAAAGTCGCACTCTGATCAACAGCCGTAAATGCAAGTTAGCACTGAAGAGGATAGTACGCTGATTTTTTTCTTTTTTTTTGTAACTGAGTATATACCATACTGTATGCACTGAGTATGTACTATATGTCCTGCTACTGCAGATTTTTAAGGCTGTAGGTGAATACTATGCATTTTCATTTCTATTTCCTTTTCATTATTCTTGTTACTATAAACATGACAAAACAAACAAACTGCTCATCATTTATCAACATCATCGGCAATGGCTATTGTCTGCATACTCGATAACGATCGGATTTTGTAGGTAAGTTAGAAACTCTTAATTTAGCCGACACGGATGAACGATGGATGGCCGGTGTGTGTTAGTCAGCAGACAAGTGGGCGGCAAATGGCTTACTACTGCTACCTGCCACCAGTGAACTCTGTTCAGGGGCCATTAGCTAGATGAACAGGGCTGAGTCACCACTTTTAGTGAGTGAGACATTTGAGGCTCTCTACAGGGTTCCTTTCTGAATCAAACTCTCACTCCCTCTCTTAGGTGTTGGCCGTAGGAATACATCACCCACTCCAATTGTGTATTCGAGTGCGTGGGCGCGTGGTTAAATTAGAACTCGGCGCCATTCTAAACAATGACAAATATGAGTCAGACTGTGCAGTAGGATTATTGTTTTTTCGACTGTATTTGGCATGACACTGAGATTGGTTCCTTCAACAACGTGACAAAAGGACTTAAGGAGAGGCAGAAGATTTTGACTCTTTGATGGCAAGAATGGCAATGCAGTAGAAAATCGATAACACCCACACATATGCACAGAACCGCTGACGCGCACCTTTTCTCATTTCCGCATATCATTGTTCACAATCCCCACCAAATTCATAGTAATTCCATGCCTCTTCCTCGTAGCCCGTGGAGAGTGTGTGTTCTTGTTGCTGTTGGCATACTCACAGCTAACAAATTAAAATGCTTCTCTCTTTTTACCATCCGCAGAGGTGGATTGATTAGTGGCTGCTCATTCTGTTTTTACTTCTCTCCTTCGCCTGATGGATGGACTCTGAAGAGTGGTAGGGGGCAAGAGAGAGACGCCAGGAAGATCCACAAACCTAACAGTTATCTGATTATTTTGTATTCCTCTTTCTCTATGTCACCCTCTCAAGTGCATCTGGACAGCAATTGCGAAATTAAAAACACTACTCTCTTAACTTATTCCGTCCGCCTGTCAAAGCTCTTGCAGAGCTGTTGGACAGGGTGACGGTCAGCAGATATGAACAGCCTATTCTCCCACTTAAAATCAGTTAATAAGGATGACTGATGCCTATGTTAACACCTGATTCAACCTCAAGGGAGGCATGACACACTGGGAGCACTGTAAGAAATTTTAGCATTTAATTTTCCTTCAGCACCTACTCATACAGGTTGACTGGGAGAGCAAGAGGAAAAAATATGCAGGGAGAGAAATAAAGAGAGAGACATGTAGAGAAAATGAGAGACAATGAAAAAGAGAGAGGACAAAAATAGAGGTGAGACCAGTCTAAAAATTGAGAAAGTGGCAGTGAGATCCTGCCAGGGAGGAATGTGCTAAAGGAGGACGATAAATTGAACAAGTGCAGCACAATGTGGAGATGGCAGAACATGACTTGATATAAGAAGCAATAGAATGAAACTGCGTGAGAGGGGAAAAGTGAGGAGAAATGTGCAGCAAATGAGTGACAAGTTTGCCGGCAGATCAGGGCTCAGCAGAGCTGAGCACCAGCTGCGGGGAGAATCAAGCTAGAGCTGAAATAAAAGATGGTCAAATAGAGTAGAGTGAAGTGTGTCCCTCCCCTGTGGTTTATATTCTCATCAGTCCTTGGCTTAGCAGTTTTCGCCACATGACATCAGTCATTACATATCAAGAAAGGGATGGCTGACATTTTGTGACAGCTGAAAAACACACTGATGTACAACGCTCGACCTCTCCCCATTACGTCTTGCTGTATGTGATTAGTTCTTAAAAAGCAAGATGGCCAGAGACTCCAACATACACAATGAAAACTGACACCTCACGAGGTGTCATGCATCTTGTCATTGTCTCATTGTGTGGTAAAGAATTGCATAAATTGACTCATGGGAATACAATTTCCCAATAAAGCTTGCTTGAATAATACCTATACATATCAATGCATGAAAATGAAAAAAAAAAAAAATAATGTTGAGATCCCAACACTAATTAATTTCTGACATCACAACGCTGTGTTTGGACATTCATAAATATTACTGGTTTTGCTGTAATGTCTGGCTCTTTATGTCTCAACACCTACTTAAACACAGGAACATGATAAGGCTATTACAGCCAGTGCAACCTGACAAGGGACATTACAGTATCACATGTAAGTGTGAATTTTAATAAGCTCTTTAATTATTCCACATTTCCACGGTTGACAGCTAATTAGTGGAAGGAGGGGATGGAATAATCTGATTCAACATGCATCCTCAAAGCGAGGAAAGCCTGGGTTTCACCAACCCTCAATTCCTCGTTTATTGTACTAGCTCTGGAGGGAATTCAATGGCTTTGGAAAGAATGTGTTTGTCCATATTTACTATGGTACCTTGTTTACATACAGTGCAGATGCGTTACCTCTGCGCATGTCCCTGTGAGAATGTGTGTGTGTGTGTGTGTGTGTGGGAGAGTGCATAATAGGCTTGCATACTTGATTGTAATCTCAGCCTGTCCAAGCCCATTAAATCAGCACTAAGAAGACAGCTCAATTTAATCGCTGTGCTTTTTTTAAAGTTTTCTTTTTTTCGTGAAATTAAAGCAAATGCTTGCAACAAGTTAATTCTATTCCCTTGGCTTGGCAATTCCAGGCTTCCTTAATTTGTGCTGATAGAATCGGTGCCTGTACAATCAGCAGGGTGTTCCCTGCTACTATATCAGCCTCCCTCGTTCTCCTCTAGCACAACCTGATGAAAACAAGAGACATACCTGTCCAATTAGACCCCCTGCTATTATCTGAGAGGAGAGGAGGAGGTAGGGAGAATGGAGACAGGGAGAGATTGGATGGGGAGAGGAGTCACAATTGAGAATCAATCCAGCCAGCTAGTGCAATCAGCAGGACATGGATGTGACAGACTTAGATAAGGTTTGTTTGTCTTTAAACAAACACTGAATAGGAGAAACTACTAAGTTGTAACTTTTATATTTAATGTATGCAGTCTCCTACTATTTCTGAATAGTTTGTGGAAATTAGGCTTTGGAGAGATTTTAGTTTTTGTCCACGCCTGCTGGTGAGAAAGTGTTTTTGAGAAGTGCTGAACGGTGTGCTAATGCATGTGTATGTGTGTGCAAGCGTGGAATCCCTTTGTGTTGGCAGACACTGAGCCCAGTCCGCAAAGAACATGAGAGAAAAACATTCTTGACAGATTCAGCTCAAGGCCTAGGAGGGGTACTCTGGTTGTCACCGCAACTCTTCACTGGAGGGAGAAAAGTGAGGGGTGGTTTGTCACTGCTAAAAGTGGGAGATGCAGGAGAGGAGGAGGAGAATGAGACCGCCTGCCTACTCGTCTTCCTGTTTTCATTCCAACATTTTTTTACTCCACTATGCCTGTATCCTATTCCTCTGTCCATCCATCTACATACTGTATCTCTTGTGGCTTTCTACTCTGTGCAAGTGTCTACTTGATCAATTGGCAAAATCCTTCTGGCGTCCTTACACATTTATTACTTATTGTCCTAAATAAATTAAACAATTTAAGCTGAAGGTCAACAAAATTTTAGTCAAATCTTATTTGTTTACTAGTTTGCGTCCAACAGAAGTTGGATGAATAAGTTGATACGGGGTACTTAGTTTGCTGTGCTGTGCTACCATCAGAGGCCAGAAGGGGGCAGTATGAGGAAAAGTGCAGAACACTGCCTGAGGAAGCTTTCTTTGTGCAAGAGGACACTGCTGCTTAGCAATAAGCCCAAAGAAGTAAGTTAAGTGGTCATGTGATTGAGACAGGATGACTTTGCTGCAGTTCTCCTCTTCTCTCGCTCTTCCCTGGAGAGTACAAGGAACTGTTTAAGAGACACTTAATCAATATTTAGCCCTTCCATCTGACCCTTTCTGTCTCCTGCAAGCTTTTGGTTCTTCTTTTCTTTTTTACATCTCTCTCTATATATATATCTAGTCATTAGTTGCTGGTCAAATGAAAAACAGTTCAGTGACTAAAACTGGAAAAAAATCAGTCAGAAATACAGAAAAGAGCTAACACAAATATGCACGCAGTCACGCACACAGCAGGTAACTATTCCCCCAGAAACACCATTTCTGCTTTTTTCTACGTAGACAGATGAGAGTTTGGGAATCTCCTGCTTTTCGAGCTGTGGTAATTTTATATGTTTAACACCCGAAATAAAGTTATTAACTGTTTCAGTTTGTGAAACACTTTATTCTCACTCTGCTGGTGGTCCACCAGAATGCGGAACTAGCCTACTTGTGTTTGTTTTTTTAGCGTGAGCTTTACTAAGCCTTGGAGGCACCCCAGTTTGGTTTTTGTAGAGACTGAATACTCTCTTTTACTGAAACTGAGAGTGCTGGAAGTGATAAAAAGAGAGACTGAGTGCTAAGTGCTTGTGGTGGCCTGACATCTACTGTTTACAGTTCACCTCTGGGTCATCATTCCGCTGCTCATTATTTATTAATGGAAGTTTTGGACTGCCAATTGCTAATTAGCTTTAAATTGATGATTCACAGCGGATTTTTTTGGTTCATTAACGGGCTGTTTATCTGTTGAATTAAACATGGCAGAAAGCATACTGGATTTAATTTAGCGCAAGATGACGGACAAAAGACTGCTGTGTGTGTGTGTGTGTGTGTATGTGTGTCTGTGTGACAGGGAGGAAGAGAGGCAGTTTGTTTATACGTGAGTGAGCGACGGAGTTGGGTGTGCACAGGTGCGGAAGGGTGCATGTATTAGTTTACTTGAAGCATGTGAATATTATTCAGTGTGAAATGCAATGAAAAAAATCACACAGGATTTAACAAGTCAGTGGGGGATAGTTTGCTGTACATTAGCCCAAGATGTGTAGATGCCAAACATCAAAGGTCCCACTTCGATATTTGACACAAATGAGTTTCAGACTGGTATCGGCCCATCTGCACCCCAGACCAGGCTTCCGTAGACATTGGTCCGTAACTAAAAGCCTTCTAAGGCAAACTACGGTGGAGACAGGGAGAAAGCCAGAGAGTAAAACAAACAGAGAATACAGAGATGGTACATAAAAACACACTCACAGTACTCACGGTGACTCTGAAAGGTGTGGCAGCAGTGGTCGTAGCCTCCATGGTGGGTGTGGTCTTGTCTGAGGAGCTGCCTGGCATGCTGCGTCGGCGTCCTGTCCTCTCTGGAGGAGACTCTGCAAACAAAGACATCTTTACATAGTGGAATTGGTCTTGACATTGTGAAAAATATATGTTTAAAGAGTTGCTCAAGAATTTGGGAAATACAGTTATTCCCTTTCTTGCCAAGGGCTGGATGAGAAGATCGATACCACTCCTATTTTCTGTCCGTTACCTATGGAGGTAAAGCCAGGAGATGACTAACTCGGTGTAAGGCTGGAAACAGCTAGCTAGCAGAAGTAGAGCTTTGGCACTGATAGCGTGTTGGAAATAAGGGGGAGGTGTCTGGGGTGCCAAACAGGCCTGGACTCAGACTAGTCTGACCTGGCTTCAAATTTAAATTCAAGGCAAGTTTTTGATATCGGTGATACTTTTTTAACTTAACTAAACCTTAGCTTAAAGTGTTCAACTACAGATCACAGGTAAAACTTTCATTAGAATGGTTTGATTTAGAGAAGTTAACACAGGATCAAATTTTATTACCTATTCCGCCATGAATATGTATATCAATTAGGCCATTCAGGGTGTAAAAGGCTTTTGCTTCCAGGTCCTGATTTTCCCATCCCTTCCGTGTTAACAGAACTTATCTGTATCCGTTATCTTTTTATCTCGTGTGTGTCTATCTACAGCACAGCATCAGATCAGTGTGGAAGAGATGTGAAAGAGCTCTGGAGTCAAAGACTGTGCAATGTGTGTGGAAGCAGCAAATCTAAACATGTCCGAGAGGAATGTGAGGGTTGTTGAGCATGCAAGTCCTCACAGATTTCCGATAACCATCACTGCTAACTGATGGTTCATAGGTACAGTGCAGATTATCAGTATGTTCGGCATTTGGTTAACTATTACAATCCCACATGATAAATGGAAAGTTGTTTAGGCTACTATGATCTTTACATACATTTTAATTTTAGGTACAAGACACACAAATGAAAAAAGTCCCAGCAAAGTCAATTGATTTTTCATTTGGGATACACACTGAAATGAAGAGGAAATGAATGCTGTTGGGAAATAGGAACACGAAAACCTGCCCAATCCGTTATCATGGTACAATGTTTAATAAAAATGGTGTATTAACAAAATTCAAAAATTACTTGCCTGTCCCTTCCTCAATGTAACAAACAAATGTGGTCGCTCTTGAAATATCTGCTACCATAACGAGTATATTTAATCCTTTTAAATCTAAAAATCATTCATGCGGAAATAGCATTGATAAGATAATCATGACCACTGACTGAATTAAGTCACCAGTGTGAATTTATGTTTCTCTTGTCATAAATTATTTCTGTGCTCAACTTCACTGGATTTACCACTCCAGTCTGCTTAATATCTTAATGGAAATCTCTTCACTTGTAAAGAGCTGTCTACGGCAAAGCTCACACACACACACACACGCGCACACACACACACGCACACACACACA
Organism: Xiphias gladius; assembly: GCF_016859285.1. Classification (NCBI taxonomy): domain Eukaryota; kingdom Metazoa; phylum Chordata; class Actinopteri; order Istiophoriformes; family Xiphiidae; genus Xiphias; species Xiphias gladius. The sequence continues at coordinate 19,428,274 of NC_053419.1, read as the reverse complement.
CACACACACACACACACACACACACACACACACACACACACACACACACACACACACACACACACACACACACACACACACACACACACACACACACACAAACACACGCCATTTAGTTGTGAACTAATTGCTGTGTAAAACTGCAGCGCACGCTTCGACATGTTTTCACCATCTGCGTGTAATGTTTCCCTACAAGTGCATGTAAAATTTCCCCTCGCTATAACTAGCGCGCCAGACTCCAACCCCCTAACCGACAGCAAACAGTAAGCCAACACTCGCGCTCAATAAAACTTAAATTAAAACGCAAATTCCTGAATCTTGAAGTACACCATCAAAGAGCTGTTCCGTACTACACGTGGCAGCTGGTCTGAGATCGTTAACGCTTCTCATTTAGAGGGGTCTGTCTAAGTGCTGTTGACTAAGATTATTTTTGTATCTAAAGGTGTATGAGTGCGCATGTGGGACCACCTAACATGCAAGGCTCTATTTGTAAGGTCAATCAAGAGGTCAGAGGCTCCGCAGACAACAGCTGTTATGTCAAAAGGGGATCTTTGTATTGTATTATTTGACCTTCTTCCCAATCCGTCCCCTGTAATTTATTCCTCTTTTCCTTATTCTCCACCTTTTTCCCATTATTTTGATCATATCATTCTCATTCACCAATTCATTTTCTACCCTCTGTGTGTACTCTGATTAATATTCTCTTCAAACCTCTGGCACTAAATTTTCTTACTCTATCATCACATCTTCATCTCCTATGTCAAATCAAATCAAATTGAAATCTCATCTGCCACTACCTCTTCATTGCACCTTTTTCCTCTGGTTCTCCAACCTTACACATTCCCTAGAAAAACTCATACGACCACTTCTCCATCCTTCATCACCATCATCTACCCACAATAGAGAAATCTCTGTGTCAATTCCACCCTCCAACAGGCCACCTTACAGTTGGTTAATGGGACCCCGGAAGTGCCAGTGAGAGCCTTGAGGGGCCTAAAACTGCACACTGTAGACTAGATAATAGTTACTTGCACTTCTGCGTGCAGAAGAATGTGTGTGTCCTGGTCTGGCGAACATAGGTGGAAGGAGCGCCCTGGGAGTGAATGTATCTCTTTGCGAACATTAAACAACAGGACTGGATCTTAAAGGAATAGTGTGACCTTTTGTGAAAACATTCGGCTTCTTCCTGAGAGTTACAGGAGAAGTTCGATACCGCACACACATCTGTACACTAGGTATGAAGCTACACATTGCAGGAGGTTAGCGTAGTTTAGCATAAAGACTGGAAGCGGGGGGAAACAGCTAGCCAGACAACAAGCAGAAGAAATACTTCATGCCCCTAACTTGTTGTAAAACCATGAAATGTTATTTTCACATTTTGGCTTTTGTACAGATTAGACGAACAAGATATAATTTGTTACTTATCTATCACATCTAGAGCTGTCTTCCTTCCTTCCATTAACATTTGGTAATATAGGTCAGACTGCATATTTCCTTAGTGTTTCCCAACCAGGCATACTCCATCCAGTGACCAGTGCCAGCTAACTTTTCCTTCCTCTCAGACCTCACCAACACAGGATATTGCAGCTTGCAAAACTCCAGCTGTAGACGAGGGCGGGGGATAAAAGGTTCAAAGCGTCTCCTACTTTTGAAAACTGTGATATTCAATATTCTTGAGCAAACAGGATGAATATAGTATAACTGATTCACGCAGGAGGTGAGCAGAGAATCAGCACGCTGGGTAGGCAGGGTGGTAATGTGTCACAAAAACTTTTAGAATACAGACAGGCAACTGATGGCAACTAGTGAAACATCAAGGGGAAAAGCAGGAATGGTGGTAAACATTTTGCATAACAGCTTATTTTTGGCATGGATATGCCAAAGTGCAGGTATACTTATAATGATACCAACACTTAACTTTCTAACCAAACATTTTTTTTTTTTTGCCTGGAGCGGTGTGCTTTATGTTCTACTATCGCTTCAGGAGCTGGCTATGCAAAGAGGCTCTGGGACGACAGAGATAATTCACAACGGTTGTTATAAGCAAGTTGTTGTCGCACAGGCTATTTAATGTGCCTACAAATGATAGCGACCTGGAAAGACCATTTGTTAACTACACTCTGTACTGCTGGTGTTACACTAGTTAATCATTCTGCTGACTGGGAATGGTGGATATTTGTATTTTACCTCTACACCACTGAAAAGATATGTCATCTACTACATCACGTATTTTTTGCATCTTTTCTGTGAGGACTGATTGGGTCTATTGGCTAAATCTGTAAACACAACACAATCACCTTTTAGCCTGAAAGGGCAAAGGGCATAGATGCTAATTTACACATCCAGCAGATATGGAGCAACATTATTATTCTTGGGAGTTTTGTTTCTGGCCGTCTAGCGAAAGTAACTCCAACATTCACCCTCCTTTTACCGTTCCTTCCAGCTCCTCCTTGTTTTGATGTTGACTACGGTTATTTAGAGATTTTTTCGCTTCAAAGATCTGCCCGTTGTGATCCAAAATGGCGCTTTGAGAGTGGTGACAGGGAACAAAAACAGTAACGCTGTGGGCCTTAAAACCAAAACACTGAGCTGGAACACGCCACAAACCCCTGCAGAGCTGAGGGGAACTGTGGAGTGGGGTGAAATTATCACTGGGTTCATCACTATAGGCAACAACTTTCACATGCATGTAGTTATTTGATCCATTGTTAATATTAAGATATTGATTATAGCTGCTTTTGAAACGTGTATTTGAACAAGTTAGAAAAATAATCCAACCTGTGCTCATCAAGATAATGAACAGAGACTCGGAGTACAGGATCCTGTTATATAAGAGCAGTTGGTCGTGCCGGTATTTCAAGAAGTCTAGACCTTCAGGGCTGAAAAAGGGCCTCTAAAGAGAATGCCGAGCTCTTGTGTTATGACAGGAGGGAAAAACAGAGGAAAATTCAGACAAACATACACACATACACACATACATCCTCTGTGGGCTGGTGAAATTTGCAGCAAAAATCACAGGCTGTCAGGCTGCGTTTACTGTGTTCTCTCTACCTGGAGGACTATCCCCCCTGCCCCTCATCCTCCCTCCTTCGCAAACGCATCACTTTTCTGTTTTCCCCTCAAGTACAAGACAACTAGAACTTGTCTTGACTCACTGATAGTGCTGCAATAAAGCGCTGTCTGTCTCTAGAATATAAAATGTGAATTAATGTCAATCAAAGAGCAATCTGCCAGAAAGATTTTTGATTTTTTTTTAAATCTTGTCAGAAGGCATTAGTCTCTTTAGTGGTATATCAGACTTCCAGCTGAACAATGATCCATGTAATGGAGGTCACAGAGGAGGCCCACCCAGGCACATTCTGTATTACATGCACAGCTTTGAATTGTCAAGCTTTATGGTTTAGTCTGACACATGTTGGTGGTTGAGAGAGATGAAGAGAGAGAGAATTTACTTGTCTGTGTCCACTGAGACTAAAATGTGTTAACACTAAACAGTGAGGAAAGCGCTGGACTTTTGACCCCTGATATGTGATATTTACTCAGAGCAGAGATGATGGGGTGATAAAGAGGTGCCGCTCTATCTCCTCGGAGCGACTTGGTGGACGTGAGGGAGTAAAAGAGATCATTTCATCCTACAACAACCTCTAGTGCAGACAGAGTCAGCAGTCACTTAACTTTCTGCTAACCTCCAATGTTTCAGGGTTGATAATACAAAGATTACACAGCCTGAATTTATGCTAGAATTCAGTATGAATGCCTCAGAATGGAATATGGAACCAATCTCTTATGTCTGCTAACAAAGTCACCCAATGAACAGTGTAAAGGTACAGATATAGGAAAGCATCAAGCAGCACTGCATCCCACAGCTGACTTAAGCAGGATTTTCCCCCACAAACACAAGCATTCTAAATTCAGCCATGTTTAAACACATCCAGAGAGAGGGACTCTGCGTCATGTTTAGTTTGGCACATGCATGCCTTTGTCTGCAGTGTGTTATGGGAAAGCAGAGGAAGAGGAGGAGAAGAGTGGGGTGCAGAAGGAGGAAGTTTGTGTTTGTGCAGAGGGCGACACGGCAGCAACATTCCAGCGATGCCGACTGGGATGCTACTAACGTCAATATTATCCACTTGCAGACACACAGATATGAAGCAGTGTTGACAGGCTTTATTTAGGGTGTGCGATGGCAACGGCCTTCTATAGTGCTATAGCTATTTCTCCAAAACTGTTCCCTGGCCCTGGTTTGTAATCTGAATATATAGCTATGGATTAAGAGGCATTAGCCGGCACCTGTCCCCCTGTTATTGGACTCCTTCGGTGCTCAGAAGCGCTGCCTCATCTGGCCCATCTCCACCATTCACCAGGCTGAGGGAAAAGAGGGTAAACAAGGACACAGGCTCCAGAAATGAGACTAAGATCAGAGAGTAATCCCAGGTTAAACACTGAGATGATGCGGGGAGTTATGGCGGTCTCACTTCACTGCTTGATTGCTATACTAACCGTCTCTTCCCTCTGTCTCATGTCTCTGCTTCCCATTATATGTTCTCAAAGGCAATCTGATTACATTTTCACTTCTCATCCTTTAACACAGAGCTGACAAAGTAGAGGGAAAATACTTTTAAGCAATTTTTTTTAAAATCTTTGTTCATTTTCTACTGTTTTATCTCATATACTCTCCTACCTCTTAGCCTGAGTGTATATGCTGAAAAGTCAATCAAAATGATCCAAGATTTAGGTTGCCTATGTTGATTAGTGGAACCCTTGTTGATTAGTTGAACCATTGTTTTAATAAAACATGACCTTAATCTCAGAGAGGATGCTCGGGCACAAACTGCAAAAACAGATCAAAGGGCTAATGTGCTTCAGTGAAAAAGGAGAAGCGATTCCATTGGCAATGAAGTTACAGTCTGAACTTGACACCACTTAGCTCTAAACCCCCCCTTTTCTCTCCATCATATTAAAATTAATGTTAAGTACATCAACACTTTAATATGCAAATAATTAGTACAGACCTGTTTCAGGCCTTCCTGTGTTTAGGTGTGAATGTGACTTAGGCAACGGAAACTGAGTCATAAAGTTTGTCCATGTTTGTCTGCCCATGTTTCCCATCTATCGGCCGAGTTCCATGCTTACTTCCCATCAGCACACACACACACACACACACACACACACACACACACACACACACACACACACACTTAGACAAAATTCCGGCTACATCATAACCAGCCTAACAAAAAATAAGCATGACGCAGTAGCACAGATCAGAGTGGTTTCTTGGTAATGACCCATTGAGAATATGATTACATGCAGTAACTGTCAGTGGTAATGCATTATTGAGTTGTTACTGAGTAGTTCAAACACCGCGCTGCAAGCTGCTGGCAGTATATCCTTTCTCTACTGCTGTGATATTTCATGGTTTCCCGCACTTGTCGTTACTTTGCTTCTGTTACTGCGTGCTTTGTTGTGTTAGGTTGGTGCTCTCACTGGATCAGCCACAGAGCAGTCGGGACCTACATCTGTCAGTGCATGTGTATTTAAAGGTTAGAAAATATTTTTTCCTCCTAAGCTTAACTCTGTGGAAATATTTCACTGGGTTTATTATACTGGTCTTGTTGTACCTAAATTAGACGTTATATAATCCTACTGTTGGGCAAAATTTTTGTTCTGTAATTGTTTTTCTGATCGCCACTGAACTTCCTCTCTTAAAGCTTCTTCCAGTTTTTTCCTTCCTTTTCCTGTAATTTTTTCATGTTTTGTTTTGTGTAGTTCTTTGTTTTTAAAAGACTGTAACCATTGTTGATTAGGACCAATAAAGCACTTTAAAAGATTGTTGTGATAATGAGCACAACAAAGACTTAGATGTGACCTGAATTGTCTTACTAACTGCGGCTGCTAGCCTCATCCGCCAACATTTCATTTCTTTTCATGTTTTACTACTGTAAGAGGTGTTTTGCTACAAAGTATTGCACCTTTAAAGGAATAGTTGGGCAGTTCGCCTGGTCTGTCTGTTCGATATGAAGCTAAAGCCAGCAGCCGGTTAGCTTAGCTTAGCATACAGACATGAGGCAGGGGGAAACAGCTAGCCTGGCTCTGTCACAAAATAGTCGCCCACATAAACCCCCGTAAGACCAAAAACTGTCATCAATGCACTTTAGATTTCATGATCTTATCTTCAGTTTTTGTACCGATATCATCTAACTCTCTGCAAGACAGTGAAAAAGCACATTTCCCAAAATGTCAAAATATTCCTTTGAGAATCAATTGCTAGAATAAAAATTGATTTCAGTTTGGAGTAAAGGGAAGGTTAAAACTGTGGTTGAATTCAGGTTAAAAGGCTAAAATAGCTTGGGGGAAAGGGATTAATGTAATCTAAAAGGACACTGAGATAAGTGTGTGTGTTTACACTTTTGTAACACATTTGCCAGCTGGTGTTTAGATGATGTTTTGCCAGCTTTTAAGTGAAAATACAGGTCAGCATGAATAGACTAAGATCAACGGGAAGAGAGAAGACCAGCAAGATGTTTCCGCCAGGGAATAACCACCGGCTTTGAGTGCTGTACCTAGAGGAGAGAAAAACAGAAACTTTGCCTAAACACTCCTTAGGGGAGTCTATCTGATATGATGCAAAAAAGGTTGTGATGGCAAGCACGATTACAGCTAAACCCAGCGAAGGAAGTAATCTGCCCAACATGGGGCAAGAAATATGAGACTGAAAGTTGACTTTGATAGAGTCATCCACTTTTTCAGAGACCTAATTTTTCCACCAAAATACGTCTCTGAGGAGCGAGAAAAGTTTAGGACTGTAGTGGTAAGACAAGTCTTCCATGGAAAGACCTTTACCATTTAAAACTGTTGTGTGTTATACAAAGTCTTTGCCAATCTAGATGAGGGACGAGTGATATATTATGTGAAAAATGACAGTATTCCAGTCACAGGAACATTCACAACAAAGAGTTTGATTGCATCAAGAGTTTCAAAACACGTCAGCATAACAAGTCGGATCAGACAGTCCCGCTCTCTCTTCCTCTGCTCGGTCTCTCTGCCAGTGATTCTTTGAGATAAGCAGGGATTTTGTATGTATATGTCACCTACACCGACGAAAGAAGGGGAAACAGCATCAGGGCGATGTGAGGGTGAACCGAGCTGATATAAGATTTTCCACACACTGATAACGACGCATAGACAAGCGCAACGCACATGCTGAGAACACAATAACAAATGAGCTCATGCAGCTGACACCTGATCTTTCCCAAAGACAGTGTGTACGTCAAGAGGGGGCTACAGTAACTTCCTCACGATAAACTCACAGATCTGTTCACGGCTTTGGTGTGGGCAAGAACAACCCTTTTTGTACTGTGCTGCTGGGTCTCTCGAATGAGACACATTTCAGCAACATCACATCAGCTACTGTAGCTCCGGGCACATAATTAATTAAAGAAAACATACACATATAAATCTTTTATCACAGTGTATGTAATTCTATATCGCACACCCTGAACCTTGAACCAATCACGATGTATACAGGAAGAAATTGCAGACACCAGATGGAAAGCTCTGTTTGTGGCCAATCCAGCAAATGAAATCCCCGACAAATCACAGTGCTTCATATTGTTAAAAAAATGCTGTAAAAATTATTGTAGCCGTATAGCAGTCCTGCTCAATATGTAACATTCATTGCGTTTAAATGCCCTTAAGTAACCGGGCTACTATTTGCTCTCACAATGACCTGATTTCATCAGTGCCATGTTAACAAGAAACCTGGGGATGTAAAATTGGGATTAAAGAATCCTGATTCCCTTTGGCAAAAATGGATTTCTTGGAAATGCATATATGTACCTGGGTTTCTAATTGGCTTTTTACATTAGTGTATGTGCATGGCAAAGACTTAAACCAGCAGTAGCTAATAGTTTAGCTACTTTATGAAGTTGCGAACATGATCCAAACAAATGCCTATTTTTACATCCAGCAGATCCAGAGCAAAATTTGCATTCATTTTGGAGTCCTGTTCCTGGACACCAGGCAAATTTAAGCCTCTACTTTTAGCGCTGTTTTGGTCTCCAGTAACTCTTGAGAAAATTCTCACTCTAGCCTCTAAATGTTCACTTGCCCGTCCCCAGGATTGTCTAGGTGTTTTTAGAGATTTTACACTGACAACAGCTGCTCGCTGCTGCCAGAAACAAGACCGACGAGAAGAGTGAGAGTGAAGCAACAAAGTTAAGTTATGGGCCACAAAACCGAAACGATGAAATGAAATATGCTGCAGTATGAAGCTCCTTACAGCTGAGGGGGGACTACAGATTCCCGTGGTGATTCTCTGTGGGTTCATCACTACGAGTGTATGTGAGAGGACACATCCACATAGTCATGAGACCTACTGTTAATATGAAAATACCGATTAAAGCTTCTTTAAGTCTAAGTCCATCTAAAGCTGTCACTGACACCAAGCAAAATCTTCAAATCTAAAGAAGTCTTTTACCACAGTTGAACATTTGACTCTTTTTAAAATTCCAAATAGGCAGCAGGTTGCCAAGTGCACATAAATGTAGTGTCCGATTTCACAAATTTCTTTAATCTCACAATCTATACAGTATTTGTGTCATCATATGCAACTCTACACACATACCAACAATGCAATTAGCAGATGTTCCTCTCAAAGGTGCTCTGTGAAACAGATGAGGAATACAACTCTCCAGTGACTTGTTGCGTAAATATTGATTTTTATTTTAAAAAACTAATAGTTCTGGCCATGATGTCAATCCAAAGACAGCTGCTCTAACGTTCCATGAACCTTAAATAATCATTTGTTGCCTGTTTAATTCAATGATAACATTTTCCTCTAGAGGCATACGATTACGACAAACAGCCATGTAATGAAATCTGCCAATGGATGCACATTATGATCTCCAGAATGCACTGATAAACAGTCAGAGTTAATAAACAGTTACCAGTTTAGGGTCATACAAGGCACAAAAACAATTTCTTTTAACTACTTCCTTTCCCTTCTACAAAAATCAAAGAGCGTATTGCTCCTGAGAGTTGCTAGATGTCCTCTTCTTCATGTAGGAAAAACCTCTCTGCTCCTGTCTGTGCGTCATCGCGTTAATGTGCAGTGCACAAAACGTTTTTGTGAGGGGAGCTTGCACTTAGCCACAAAGATCAAGGCAGAGTGTGACTGCGCGTGCGTCTTTGTATATAAGTTTAAATACGTGTGTGTGTGTGTGTGTGTGTGTGTGTGTGTGTGTGTGTGTGTTGGGGGGGTCTTTTGAGAACTGATGTTACAGACTTCAAAGCACCCCTTACTTCAGCTAGAGTAGCAAAGTGAAGCCATACTAGGGAAACTTCACACTTAGTCAAGCACTTACTGTGGCTTTGTCTGTCTTTTACTATAGAGACTAACTACATTTACTCACATTGTAAGTTACTTAAAAAAAAATAATACAAGCAAGGTTCAGTTTCAGATTAAGTGAGAGAGAGTGAAACTAATGTTTTCCTGCCTAAAGAATTTGTCTTTAAAAAGTTTTCATCATATCCACAGCAACAGAGCAACAGGTACACAATAGACTTCTACTTAATATCTTGCTTGGAAAGTTCACTTGAAAAAAACAAAAACAAAACACAATATACTGAAGATTTCAGGGCTACTTCTTTTCTCTCAGTTCAAGTAACTTGAGTTAGGCCTTGGGGGCAGACTTATCATTATATCCTTGCAGTTCAAACACTGCCTCCAGCAGTAAGGAAGTACTGAGAGGCAGAAAAGCAACAAAATGAAGAAACAGAGTGCTTGAGGACATGAACTAACAGGAAAAAAAAGTAGAAAAGTAGAGTGTAGAAAATGAACCAAGTGCCTTAAAGCATTTCTCGGTAGCGAAAGACAAAAATATTCACATGCAAAGCGCCTGAACAGGGTGGAACTCAGCAAGTTCACACTGAGCTGTGAGCTGTCATGTGTTGGTGGTGTTATTTGAGAGTAGCATCACCTTGCGAATAGTGACGCCAAACTGTCATCTCACTCTGCTTTTCATGAACATACACACGAGCAAAAACACACCAACAACAGTGGAGTGTTGCCAGGAGTTGTAAAGATAATGTTACTACGAAAGTAGTTCTCATAAGAACAATTTAACAGAAAAAAAGTTAAGAAAAGGGGAACTGCCTCTTCATAAAATGTAGCCTGCATATGCCAAGAAATCCTTTTTAAAACCCAATCACCACAACAAACAACCGCTTGCTAATCAGAATCAGAAACGCAAGACACTGTCAAAATGGTTATTGGCCTGTTAATGAGCTACCGTATCTCTTTTATCAGTTACAGCATGTTGTAGGAACAATATTACTATTCTGTACATGTGTTTTGTGTCGTAAACAAGGCCAAACTGTACGGGGAACTTTTTTAGCAGTAGAAGTATTTATTTATTTATTACCCCTGCTGGCAGACGGTCTGGTGCGGCTGCGTGACCGGCTTCGCTGACGCTGCAGTCTGGACTTGCCCAGGAATCTGTAGTAGTATGACGGTCTCCCAGATCCCTTCCTAATGACCCCAGCCATGGTGCTCGTTCCCACTCGGAAGACCACCACCGACAGGCTATCTCAGCAGCACCCAAAACAAGTCCTCTTGAATCTGGTATCAGTGCAGATGAACTCCCGGGAAAAGTTCTCATGGAGTGCAACTCTGTTTATCAAAAACTTCACTTAAGAGTCCCCTAGCAGACACTCACATCTACTTAAGTTTAAATCCACATGGATTGTCTCAGGATCAGATCCACTCCTTTCTGAAACCCATTTCCCATTGGAGAAAGAGAAGATTTAACCATCACACATCCACTTCTGTTCAATACTTGTGTCCTGTCTTAAAACCTCAGACTACTGCTCCACCTCTGAACACTCCCCCTCAAAGTTTCCCACAGCGAGATCCCAGAGGCACCATGTCCGGAATATTGTGTGACCGTGTATCCTGAATGACAGGAAAACTGTTCCAGTTCCCACTTCCAGAGTGCACTAAAGGAATTTTAGAGATAGTCAGAAAGTTATCCCCTTTGTTTCATAAAGCAGCAAATGAGCCTCTTGTAACACAGTAACATACATCCAAAACCACTACCATCAACTCCTGTGACTCTGTATGAGTTTGTGTAACAGAAAAGTGTACTATGTAGTTGAGAACAACAGGAGAAAAGTTTGGGCTGCGTAGAAAACATGCACTGATAAGTGGAATGGAGTTAACAAGACAGCTGTCAGATAACAGAATGTTTTACTTCTCTCCATCAAAAGTATTCGGTTACAGACTCACGGGCAAGACAGCATCTCGTGAAGTAAACAAGTCTGAAAAACGTCACCAACACCCACACCGCCAGTGATTCCTGATCCATACACAGTCTCAATCGCGCTCCACGTTTTACAACTTAACCACTTTAATTTGCCTCCCTAGGCAGGGAAGGCATGTCAGGCAGTTCGCAGCCTATCGGTAGCAGATGTAAATAGGCTGTTAAGAGTGACAAAGAGCCAGTCAGAATGTGCTCTGAAGGAGAGGGTCCGGCAGATGGTCCATAGTCCAAAACTAGACACAATGAGACGCATGCACAATTGCAGGGATGCACATATGTCAGCATGCCAGGGATAAGCAGTGTCAGCTTTTTCACACTGGGATTTTGACCTTAACAATAAAAAAATCATGATGTATGCCTCACCCTAAAACAAATGGATTATTTAAAAATGTAACATAAGCATAGCGTTGTTGATTTCTCGTGTTTTTTATGACAAAAATTTGAATTTTATGTAGCTATGCAACATCTAAGGAAGTATAGGAGTGGATGTTGATACCAATCACATTCCTCTGAAATTTCAGCAGAAGGCCCTCAGTTTGTCGCACGGCTTCATTCTGAAATAGAACAAATGGCTTTGTATCACTTTGTGATCCAATTTGGGAGAACAGGACTTTGATTTTATGAATTAAAGCTGAGCAAATAATCAGAAATTGTGATTAAATGTTTGTAGTGTTTCAAATGGCAGTCAGGTGATTCTTTCCTGGTTTTCCTGTCTCAGTACCGGAGTCCTACCAGGGCCCCTTCGGAACCAGAACCATATTGTCCTAGATGTCAACAACTACGATAGCATTTAATGACAATATACTGTATCATTATACTTTATACAATGCCTGAAGAGAGTTGCCAAAGTGTATCAGCAGAAGAGAAAATGCAATCTAACGCCACAGAACTGACCATACTGCGACTGCCGAGTGACTTTTGGGAAGAACAGAAATAAAAACGCACAATAAATTCACCATAGAGGTGTCACCAAATAAAAATCAATGTCTCCCTTGGTCTCAAGATTAATCGATTCATCTAATGATTGTACCTAATCAAAGGCTTCCTCTCCTGCTCTCTCATACTCTTCTTCTGCACTACATTCCCTTCCCTCCTTGGCTGCTCGGTTGTTCACTGCGATGTCGCTTGTTGCTAGTGGGAGCATTGGGGACCATAACGCTACACGCCGTGTGGAGTTTTTGTCATTACCTCAGCCCATAAACTCCCAACAACAGAATGCAGCTGTGTGTGTGTACGTGTCTCTATATCTCTAACATAGGCTTGACTGTTCCCCAGGTCCCACAGAGAATATTTAGTGGGACCATTAGTAGGTATACATCATTCCGGAGCGACTCGGAGCCTCGTGCCAGGTAACAGAGAGAATGTAAAGGCCCTCGGGCGTCCCACTGCTGCCACTGAGCTCATGAAACACCCCGAAGACATCGTTAATATGTTTCCTCACTCTTGTGGAGACACCATTGATTTAAACACCGTGTGTCTGGGTTTAAAGACCTAGCCTGGAATGTCACATAAATACACAAAAATTAAAGTTACAACTAAACTATGGCCAACAGTCAGTGGTATTCACAAACACAAAGGAGACACGTGTGAGGCCACACAACCTTTTTAATTACAAAGCAGACCGATTTGTCTTGCCTGCATAATAGTCACTTTGGGAATAGCTATCTACAATGAGTTCTTTTTAGACAGTTTAGGAGTCCATGGACAGGCAGACCAGCAAATCAGGGTCATGCAGAGTTCATGCGCTGCTGCTGGCCTCCAATTGCTCCACGACAAAGACACCAGTGAGCAGCGAAGGGGCCAATAAAAGCTCAAGAAAAAAATGGTAAAGTACACCACAGGCTTTTGAATGCCAGCAGGTAACTCTTACGGTGTAGGATAGCACCCAGAGGTGCATCATCATTGATTCCCAAAACCGATCAGTGATGTTGAATAGAGGAAGCCAGATACTGTGCAGATGAAAAACTAATGTTGAGGGGTACACATATCAAACCTTGATCTAGTCAATCACATCAATCAGGGTACTCATAAAGCTATTTAAAATCACTATTTTTTGGTCCTAAACATTTGTTTTACTTAAGGGAAGACACACATTGGAATGCTAAAGCCCAGTAGCTTTTTGGCTATTATCCATATGACTGTTGTTAGCAGGTACAACTGGTTAAAAGGAGAGGCCTTGTGATATCCTATATTTTTCTTATACTCACATGAAAAGACCAAAACCAACAGTCAACTTATCAAATAAAAAGGATTTTCTGTGTAGCCAAATCCTGATATAGATTATTCCTATGTGCCATGGACCTCTATTGTTGTCCAAAAACACAAAAAAAACAAACAAATACATGACACAATGTTGCACTGGGCAATTATTCCTTCATTACCATGAACGTGGGCCCTGTTTAATTGACATCAATCCGATAAACACCGTACTGATGCCATAAATAGTCACGAGAGCACCAAATGTGTATTAAGCTGCCACGGAAAAAATTCTCCATCAACTGGCACAATTTACTTCCGTTTAAAGGATGTTTGCTAAAAACTACAGTGGCCAGTCCATTTTCAAAGATTTATGTCTTAGTAGTACCCAATGGGCTTAGGTCTGACTTTCATAGACAGTATTGAGGGGGCAGACTAACGCACTGTTGGTTTTGGTCTTTTCGTTTACAATGAAAAAATGTTGAATATTGGCAACCTTATCCTTTCGGTCTAACATGGTGCTGTGTATGTTTACTTCAATTCACTTTCTACTTGAATACTTTAATGGGGTGTAATAGAGATAATACCGATTTACAAGTTTCTTTACACACTCTGACAGCATTACTTTAAAACCAGGCTTTTCCATTAGGTATTTAATTGCCCACTTTCCAGTCAGTCAGCACAGTGAATCGATAATTCAACAGAGCAGAGTGGAAAAGGTTTGGAAACAACAAAGTCTTGCAGGCAGATACAGACACACTAATGACTTAAATATGAATCTGTCATGATGAATACACTTAGTTGAATGTAGTGATCAGCACAGGCCATTAAGTCTGTGTGTACAGAATCATCAAGCAGGAGCCAAACATGGAGGGACATGGTGTTTGTGGTGGTTGTGCACAGCCCTCCTTTTCCTAAGTATGAACAAAACACCCAGGACTCATCATTGAGGGCCTGATATTAGGGTGTCTATGTTACTCATACACGATAAAATCCTTTAGAGACTGGAGGAAAGTATATGTCTAGTGCCTTCTTCAAGAGACCAGAGAGACCAGATAGAAACCTGGGGGATGCAGGATGTGGGAAAAACTACCTGGCACATCATTAATCACTTGTACATTAAAAGTAAAAATGTCTTACCTGTTGAAATGACCAATGGAGAGAATGGCCGGGTGCACACGGCAGCAAAAAAGAAAGAAAAGACAAAGTTAGACCGGCTGGTGGTGAAAAAAATAATACCTCATTATTTTATTTTATTCATTTCTCAGTACCCTGTATCTAGTGCTAACTTGAAAGAGCATTGGTACTTGAAAGAGTTCAATATGTACAGATTTAACAAAGCATAGTAAACCTATACCAACAACTTAGGTTTTAAGATGGTTGTTTAAGAACAATGACATTTTTCATCTGCTGTGTGCATATTACCATATCTTGATGGCATTCTGAGGGTTATACTGCAAGAAAAGACATAATTGGCTATATATTCCTTTAATACATCTCAACATCAATTACAACACAAGTACATGTATAAACACACACAGAAACTCCAACTAAAACACGACGAACCCCGGTGATTGAAACAGTACATCAAAAAGCCTTCTGAGAATAGCAAAATATATTTTTGTGAATGAAAATGTCTCAAGACCTTGAAAGTCACTGAACCTGTTAAGCTCTAAACCAGTTCTGCGAAATGCCGTTGAAGTATCCAGCTGAGGGGAAAATTAAACTAATGCCACTTTCAAAGCTAACAAAAAAAGACGAAGAGAGATGTATCGATTCTTAACGCAGCTCACCCTGTGGTCTCCATGTGGATGGTGGCTCTCACACTGAAAGTGGCACATACCGGCAATTATACCTGAAATACAGCCTGCCATTAGAGCAATACACCTCAGAGCAGACCAGCAAGGTTTCAAGGATTGAGAGTCTGGGCAAAACTTGTTCGCCTGGAACTGACAAAACATATTAGAATGGATTAAGAGCAGGGGATAAGACGAAATTGATAGCTACTGCTCCCTGAATCTCCTTGGGCAGATGATAGTTTACCCTCTAAAAGACAACTTGGCTTTAATATACATAATAAAGTCACTACTGCTTTGGAGTAAACAGCAACAAACTCTTAAAGATGTCACAGAACAGAGTGAGCAGCCTTTTTCTTTATCTCTTCTCCTGATAAAGGTGAACTATGGGGGAATAGACAGGGTTACAACTAACAGTTATTTTCATTATCGATTAATCCGCAGATTGTTTCCTCAATTAATCTATCAGTCTATACATGTCAGAAAATTGTTAAAAATGGCCATTAAAATTCCAAGGCAAAGTCCAAGGTGCTGTCATAAAATTTCTTGTTTTGACACCAGTCCAAAATCATAATATATTCCATTTACTATCAAATAAGACGATGAAAAAAGCAGTATTTCCTCACAAATGACAAGCCTGGAGTGGGGGAATGTCAGCCATTTTTACACGATAAATTACTTTAACGATTCATCCATTATCAAAATAGCTGCAGATTATTTTTCTGTTGTTCAACTAACTGACCAGTTTCAGCTCTAGATATAGACAGTGCAGACTACTCTGAGTGTACGTGATGCATTAGGTCATTAGATCACTGGGAAGACAGATCTACATTCACATGTAGTTTATCCTGCAGACTCTGATCAAAACTGTGTCAATACTGACCCCTTCTGGAAAATATGGTAATGTACAGCTGATGGTAACAGCACTCAGTTACCGTGTGTTATTTCAAACTGAAGTTACTAGATGGCTTTAACAAATGAAAATACATAAACTTCACCGTGGGAACTAGATTGGCACACAACAGAATCCATGATTACTGAATCCTAGACACACTCTAATATAAGACAAACAAATAATCCTGATAAAATCATAATGTTTACAACTACTGCACTTTAATCCAAGAAAGCTTTCTTGTTGTGGTTACAAAGCAACACAGTAAGAGAGTTAGAAAACAGATATATTAGCAGATATACTATTGTGGTCCACTTTGATATATCATTCTTGCTAACTCCCTTTCCATCACAAGGTGTCAATACTACTGTCACCTTGAAATCTGATCCAATCCACAAAGGAGAAAGGACAAAGAGCTAGACACAGAAATCAACGGCCCCTCTCTAATAACAGATAAAAGGGGAGCATGTCTGTTCCCCAGCATTTGACTGGATAAAAGGGATGCCCGTATTAAGATCAAAGCCTGTTTAAAACCTCGACATCAGTGAATGCACAGACATACAGAATTAGAAACATTCCTAAATTTCTCCAAAAGAAAATGGCACCTTCACAAAAAAAAAAAAAAATTCAACATTTGTACAAACATGCATGCTTTCAGAAGTTGCACAATTCTGAACCCTTGGTAAGAAACCAGGCTTACTTTGGTGATATAATAAGATAAATCATAGTTTTATGTTTACTTACATTCAATAACAAACCGGAAATTATATTTAAGAAATTTAGCATGGACCTGATAACCTTTTGAGCCATCATATACTGTACATAACCAGTCAGCATCACGTCATTCTTTTGTGGTTCACTTCAAAAAAGGGTAAACACTGCATTTTTAAAACTTCTCACATCCAACTGGCTTTAGAATAGCTCCACACATTTTCACAAATTATTGTTCTGTCTCAACACAGCTGCATTAAAAAAAAAAAAACTTGGAATGAGATAAGGAATAAATCTGTAAAACATAACTGGGACAAGTGTACAACAAGGTAACTCCCTGCTCTCACATGTCCTAACAAGCTGAGATCTTCAGTAACAGTCTTGACGTAGTTTATGTTTGTTTGTCTTCCAAGTGGTAGAAAAATTCTCATCTGACTTTCAGACAAAGCATTGCAGTAAGACTGAACCTTTAGGCCATGAAGGTTAGTATGTTATTGCTAGTTTCTTCCAAATGATAATGAATATAATATCTTTTTATTTTTATTTTTTTTAAAGAATTGCTTACAAATAAATAGATGCACATTGAAAAAATTATAGTTCACAGACAGAAAATAAATTTCAAAGTTTCACCATATTTAAGTGCCCCACTGCTATAGTGAGAGACTGGTGCCATCTATCCATGCTGTCTTTTCTGCCTCCTCTTACTAATGCCTCCCACTCCCTCTTGGCCCCAGGGTAAAGGCCAAGTTGCAGAATGCCTTATCCCAAGCAGAACTCATTATAAAGGACTAGAAAGAGAGGGAGAACAGAGGAGTCTGTGTGACACTGTCAGCCACAGACAAACAGATACGCAAGATGGAGGAGAACTTCTTTTTTGGCCATGATTAAAGGAATAAAGAGCACAAATGAGGAGTGAGGAGGGAGGAAGACATGAGCGAGGTCTCGCTAATGAAGTAGCCACTTAAGACAAGCACAAAAAGACCTCTGGCAATGTTGTTTTCAAATGTTATATCAAATGCGCAACAAAGGCACAGACAGACATATGCATTCACGCACCATCATGCACAGTCACAAGCCACTACGGTTCACAACTTGCATTTTCATGTACTGTACTTATATTTTACTGGATATGCACACACAAAGATAAACTCTCACATGTCCACTGCTTGTCACCAGTGAAGTACACTGGCAAAAAAAAAAGTAAGTAAACCCTTTGGAATTACCTTGTTTTATGCATTAATTGGTCGTAAATTATGATCCGATCTTCATCTGAGTAACAAATACAGACAAACTGTATGTGCTTATGCTAATAATACACAATCATAATCTTTTGTGTCTTTACTGAACACACCTTTTAAACCTACAGACAGTACTGGTGGAACCTGCGAAAAACTGGTGGATTTAATAACTGGTCAAACCTCCTCCAGCAACAACCTCAAACACGGGCTTCTGGTAGCTACGGATCAGACTTGCACAATGTTCAGGAGGAATTCTGGACCATTCTTCCTTACAGAGCTGCTTCAGCTCAGCCATATTCTTAGGATGTCTGCCGTGAACGGCTCTCTGCATCTGTATTGGATTAAGGTCTGGGCTCTGACTGGGCCACTCCAAAAGGCAGATTTTCTTTTTTGACGTAACTTTTTGTGGTAGCTTTACTTCGATGTTTAGGGCCAGTGTCCGGCATCAGCTGGCGGACAGCCACCCTGACATTATCCTGTAAGATAATACCTTGATAAACTTGAGACTACATTTTCCCTTTGATGATGGTGAGCTGTCCAGCCCCAATTAAATTCAACCTTAGTTTCATCAGTCCCAGTAGCGTTGTGCAGTGTCAAGGAGCTCTTTGGCAAACTTCAGGTGTGCTGTGATTTTGTTTTGGAGAGCAGCGGCTTCCTCTGTTTTGTCCTGCCATGGACACAATGCTCCATGAAACCATGCCACATTTCCAATGATTCCTTCAAGCCTTTAGCTGTTACTCTTTTTTACCTCATCGAACATTCTGCATTGTGCCTTTGGAGTCATCTTAGCTGGGTGCCCACTTCTAGGGGGAGTAGCCACAGTCAAAACAACATAATAACTCCAGTGAACCAATTAACTTCCATTCTGTGATAACTACATGTTGTGGATAATGCTAACGTTTCTCCAACATTTCCATAATTCTGAACTGCAGAGAGTCAGCTGATTAGGTTCCAGCAACGTTTGAGCATCAAATACGATGTCACTAACAAAAGGTTAATATTCATGCTGTCATACTTTTCTGCAGGTAACGTGGCAAATACATGGCAATTACTCACACAGTCACGCACACTCTCTCACACACTCCTTTCTCACTTTTTTTTTTGGTATTAAAATAAAGTTACTAAAAATAAACTACTTGTGATTAGAGATCCACATTCTAATGAAAAGCAAAAAGATGACAATAGTCTTTAACACAGAACAAGTTCAGCAGATCTGTGTGTGTGTGTCATGCACCTTCTCACTGCATAACTTCAGGTAAGTGGCAAACACAGGAGAAGAACAACATTCACACAGAGAAGCTCCAGCACTACTGAAGCAGTGACTTCTGTTAAGAAAACACTCCAACTCCCACTATGTTCCCGAACTGCCGCTGTAATACCTCTAATTCATATTTTTGTATCATTTGCTCGCTCATAGCTGCTATAGTGTTATTTTGTACCGTGTTTATTGGTAGGCTGCCTGTGTGGATTTAAGCATAGCCAGTGGTCCTTCCTGTGGCTGTGTACCTCTTTTCTTATCTCCCTCCTCCAGCGGTGGCATTCAGATCTTACAGGCGCCCCCAGGGCCACAAAACATAATAGTAAAGTTCGCCCCAGAGAGAAACTCCTATGAGAGTGAGGTCTGCCAACACCATTTCTGTTTAACTTACCAAGGACAGTACCAGCTCTCATTATATACGTAGCGCTTAAAAATAAAAACAACACCTAGTCTATAATTGTTGGCCGTTCTTTGTTGTTAAAAGCCTTTGTGTATTTAAAAGCCTGTAACTTAATGGTGTCAGTGCAATAAAAGAGAAATGGCTTTTTTGAGACTCAAAGTCCTGTTTCTTTGTCTGATCAGTAGTCCAAAATCCAAATGTATTCAATTTACAGTTATATAAAACAGAAGAAACAAGCAAACCCTTACATTTAAGAATTTGAAACCAGCAAATGTTTGGTATTTTTGCTCGATAAATGAGTTGATTATCAAAACTCTTGATCAACTTCTCAGCGTACCGTGTCAGCACTAATTTAACTACCATGCACCTTTACTCTGTGTCCCTCCATACTGACACACAGCGGGTGACACAGTAAACACACACCGTGAGGCCATGTGCTATGCTCATCAAAGAGACAATGTCGGGATTACAGTGTGAATGGCCCACATTCTGTTGTTGACATTTAAGTGAATGCTTACACAGGGAAATCTGTTCTAATCAATCCTCTGTAGATCAAACAAATAAGCACCCGGCTTGCGAACACACTGGGACCGGCAAAACAATACCCATTAGAAAGGACCATAGGCTGCTAAACACATTCTAGCTGCATACAAACTCACATTTGCATACTCATCCCTACCTAAAACACACAGAATGAGACTTCATTGATCCCACTGGGGGGGCATGAGCAAATGCACATGTTCATGCGTGCACAAACACTCACATAATACTGTGTAAGCTCGTTGTCCATCTCCTTTTAGTAATCCCATTCTTATTTAATCTACATGGCAGCTCCCCTTTAAATCCCAGGTCAAACAACACGCTGTGGCACAGGGATGGAAGAATAAAAGCAGAAATGAGCGTTGTACTGTGTTAGGAGGCTTTTCCGCAGTTTTCCAATATGCCAAATCGCCTAAACAGTCTGTTGTTACAAGACTGATGGTGGAGCTTGGCTACAAAACAAAAACAAAACAAAGCTCGCATCTGTTATCTTGAACAGTGCTGTGATTTGAATTTTCTTTTGAACATGATGTACTTCATGCCAGTGTGAGCTCTGGATTTCTTATTGTACTAGTTTTATCAATTTTGATTTTTTGGTTGTTTTTATGACAACCGGTCCTGCTCAATGGTAACTGACTGTAACTAAATTACGAGTTTATACAAGGTAATGAAATACTGTGCACATAATGGGTCTAAATTCTTTCTAGTCTTTGCTCTGACAGGACAGGCTGTAAAGATAAAGAAAAAAATATTAGAGGACAGAGAGAGCCAGGAAGCCGGTTTTATAGGTAAAGAGAAGCATGTCATTACAGAAGTGGGACTGTAGTGGTTCAATTATCCTCCCCGTAGTTCATTCCTCAGTTTTTTTTACTGCTGCTCTTTACAACATCCCCCTCTCTTTGTAATTTTAAGAAACAGAATTTCTCATTCTTTCCTTTAATTCCTTACTTTCTTTTCTTGGCCACTCCAGTTCCCATTCACACTTATACAGTACACAAACCTCTACAGTAACAAAGCAAATGTGGCACAGAACAACCAACGTCTGTACTGATACGTTGGCATTAATGGATTGGATTACTTAAATATCTACATATCTCATTTAATTAAAGATAATAGCTGATCTTGTTTCCCATTTTATCCAGTAACACTTAATGTTCTTTATGTTGGAATTTATGGAATTCAGTCACAGCCCACAAAAGGGTCGCTACTTCCCATTCAGACACAGAGACTCCATTGTCATATGAACAATAGGCATAATTTGTTGAATGGCCATGTGAAATTTAAGTGGCCCACAGAGTGAGGCTAAGGAGGCATGACTAGAGATCTGGCAGCAATACAGGCAATACTGAGGCCGGCTATTAATGGTGCTATAAAACGTCTCTATCCATCAACCACTGACCTATGATATATGCAAATGCAGTGCCTGTTAATTGAGCTCTCACCTGCTTGCACGCAGTCCGGCATATGCGCACCCGCTTCCATCTCTCTAAGTGTAGTGGCTACAGTATGTCAATGTACTGCGGGGACCAAGCATGAAGACACAAATGAACACAGAGAGAGAACACACGGAGCCTGTATCTTATAAAAGCGCTCCTCCAATGACTTAAATGAATGAGTGGATAATACGTACTGCATATCACACAACTCAGTCATTCACTGTTCGTATGCACTTTGCACCATATACACGGTTAAAGAAGTCTACTTTTCATCCAACTCTCAAATCATGTTATCATGGACAAGAAAACTTATTTAGGTTTATTTAAATTTTCTCTAAACTTTTTTTGCCTTTAGAATTCCATATACTGTAATTCTGCTCTGACTTCCAAAGAACCCCATGATAATTATTGTGATTACAACATCAGACTAAATACTGCTGAATCTTGCTTTACCCTAGGGCAGAGGTTTTCACATTTCAAAATGTGTTTTAACCTCTTGTATTTTCTCCCCTTTATTCCCCCCCCCAGGACTGTGTACTCCCAGATATCAGTGCATAGCTTCACTCTTTACTATATAACTTCTTTCACTGTGTCCTTCTGTTCGTTTGTTTACAATAATCAATACCCCTGTAGCGTAGTCCAGGACTGGGCAACCATTAGATTTATACAGTTGTGTGAAGATAGTATTCCCCAGAGTCCTCCATACAGTATTTCTTCCTTTTTATCTGTGTTCAATACAAATTCACAGCAGGGAATTTCTGGCCTGACCTGCGGGGTCGACGTGAGACTGACTGTATCAGAAAGATGACAGAGTAGGAGAAGATTCTAATAAAAAATGATTTATGTTCTGCTTTTAGGTGTTTTGTAGTTCCTGCAGAATACAGAAGTTGGTGTTCTTGACAGTGTCTACAATTTTCCCCCAATATTTTATTATTTTTAGCCATGCCAGGCTTGAGATGGCAATGTCGGTCTGTCAGCTGGTCTGTTGGTCAGTCCACCACTTTGGTCCAGACTGAAATGCAGTATCTCAACAACCACCCAAGGGATTGTCATAACATTGGTGGTGAGGTAGAAACTCCAGCTTTATTGTCAATAAAGTGTTTCTGTGCCAATAAAGTTGTTCTTTATACTACAAGTGTTGCAGGAGTTTCTACCACTTCTGATTGTTTTCTCTTCTCCATGCATCTTGGAAGTAGATCAAGTTGTGTCAGAATTCCCTACTTTGCTTCTACAGTCATTCGTGGTCCCCAGAGGATGAAATTTACCGACTTTGGTGATCCTCTGACTTTTCCACCAGCGCCTCCATGAGGTTGACATTTAAAATATCTCTACTACTAGTTGACTAGTAGATTTCCATGAATTTGGAACAAATGTATATACCCCTCAGCATTATCTGAATCAAATTTGATGATTTTTCATCCAGCACCACAAACTTGAAAAACTAATGACATTTCATATCAGGATCAGCTGTAACTTTACAGAAAAATCCCATGAATTTCCCATGTTTTTTACATGTATCCACATGTGACCACATGTTTTTTTACACAAGTGAAATTCATGCAGTTTTTCTGTAAGCGTACTTTCTGCTTTGTGCTAATTGGCGGATGATAGCATGGTAAACTAAGTTGGTGAACATGGTTCACATTATACCTGCTAATATCAGGGTGTTAGCATTGTCAGTGTGAGCATCGCAGCATGCTTATGTTGGCGTTTAGCTCTAAGCACTGCTATGCTTAGAACCAAATGCCTCACGGAACCACTAGCATGGGTTTAGACTCTTAGTCTGGTTACTGTTTAAGGAGATGATAACCTCCCTCCAATTTGCCGTACTCTGGTCTCACTCTATTTTTTGGTGCTTGTTTTGTAATAGTATGAAAGACCAGGTCAGAAAACAGCATTGCTCCTTTATATTTTTCCAATAAATAATCACGACAAACACAAAGAGGTTCTTATTTTAGTTTTTTCAAATCTTAAAGCTTGAACAGCTGATCGAGGTGAGCTACACCTTTTCAATGTCCTGTTATGTGGAAACAGAGATGGCAAGAAGCCCTTTCTGCAAGCCACACGGAGGTAACTCAGCCAATGGGAATTTTCTAACAAGTCCACACACAGACTTGTGGGCAAAGACAGACACTGATTGTACTCAAACACGAAGCAAAGAAAAAAATCAAGGCAGGCACTTAAAAGGAATTCTATTTGCAACTGCACATGGCCGGTTAGTGTCATCCCTCTGATCAGCAACACTTTATCTAGCGTGGGAATCCACATCCGAGCTATAAACAGCAATCTCGTAGTCGCTCTCTCTGCAACACACGCACACAGACACATTGTGGGTGGGTTTATGTGCACGTCTGTGTCCTTCCACAGATGAAATGCTGTAGCTGTCGGGAAGGCCAAAGGGAGGAAATGGGCAGATTTGGAGTTTTGTATTTTAACGCCCTCATTTACCTCACTCAAGGACTGTACCTTTATCTCAAAGTGGTACAGCTCCAATGACAAAAGGTAGTGCTTCTCTGTGTGTGTGTGTGTGTGTGTGTGTGTGTGCGTGTGCGTGTGTGTGTGTGTGTGTGCGCATGCGTGTACATATATGCAATGTGTCTGTATTTGTGTTGCTATTCAGAGAG
The DNA here is from genome assembly GCF_016859285.1 of Xiphias gladius. Lineage (NCBI taxonomy): Eukaryota > Metazoa > Chordata > Actinopteri > Istiophoriformes > Xiphiidae > Xiphias > Xiphias gladius. Next base: position 19,403,865 of record NC_053419.1, on the reverse strand, counting down.
ATCAAGGGCAGGACACAGGAGGAGTACAACTATCTGGGTTAGAGCAGTCTTTACCAGTTGGTTCTACAAAGACACTGACAAGCAACTCAACAGTAGCTCATTGTTGCACTTGAAATCAGGTTATTATAACCTCAGCTACAGTCCTTTTAAATTATTTTTTACACCTGCATATTTGCCAATACAAATAAAACTAATTTTTGTAGGATTAGTTATCATTCATTAAAATAGTTATTGGCACTTTTGTAGGAATGTTAGAGAGACAATGTGTGTGTGTGTGTGTGTGTGTGTGTGTGTGTGTGTGTGTGTGTGTGTGTGTGTGTGTGTGTGTGTGTGTGTGTGTGAGAGAGAGAGGAGGGTATGTGAGAGGAGAGGAAGTGATGTATGTAGGAGGGAAAGGGGAACCTTTGGGAGTGGAGTTCATTTTCCCCCCTTTCCTGTTTTCTGTTTTGTCTCAGCACGTTAGGCCACCCTCTTACGCGATAAACATGATTTCTCTCCCTTCCACGGAATCTGAGCGTATGTATGCATGCGATAAACTGTGAGAACACTAAGTTAAACCGAGAAGGAGAATTGATAAACAGAGAGACCTCAAATATTTTCCCCACGTAAGTACAGTAATCCATCATGAGAGCTGCGTTCAAAAAGTGTCATGAATGTATCTTAAACAATAACATTGCAATCAAGATGTCCTCTTTCATGTGTACATAAAAAGAAAATCATCCTTATTGTCCTGGAACGCACGAGGAAAAATGTTATTTAACTCAATGTCCAGGAAATAAATTTATGAAAATGCGGGTCGGGTATTTGTTCTGTCATATATTAATATTAATCGGTCTCTCTAAGGAAGCAGCATGTGTCTTTTTTGTTGATTTGAATAACGACTCTGTGGAACATCTACTGATCTCCTTAGTGGTTGCCATAGAAACAATGAAGGGCTTGTGATACGTTGCCTGTGAGAAAACATTTGTGTGCAGATTAAATAAAGTTAAAGAGATGACAGGACCGGGCTTAAATATCACTGAGCAAGTAGCCAGTTACATTTACGTCTTATGTTTAAATTAATCCTCGTCTTCCCAGCCTTCTCTCAAGTGTGAACGTAAAATAGATATTGAAGCTTTCTGTTTACTTTAATACTTTATTGCTTCATTGCTCTGAGACAACACTGCGACTGCCATGATGAGCCCTCGCTACCCCACCAGCCTTGGATGAATATTTATCAGTTTAATAGTTGTATCGTGGTGTCTTTGAAAGCTGCATGACATGAGACAAGTTAGCAGGACTTTAATCTCAAATTCAAAGACCTTTTCATCTGTGGTGCCTCATAAATTAGATTTAGGCAGCAACAGCACTTTAGCAGTGTAGTTGAAAAACTTTGTCATGCCATGTTTTTTAGAGGACCATGTAAATATATTGTTCACGCCGATGTTTTTCTGGGGTCAACAGAAAAGTCAACAGACAGTGGGTGCTCTTTTCTGCACTCCAGTTTAATTTTGTTTTGACCGCCAGAGGCCTGGTTCAGTGATGCGCTTTTGTCTCCACAGATTTTATTTCCGGAAGTCTGGGATGAAAGCCTATTTATCTGTACATCAATGTTAAGGGAGATTTGAAAAGAGGATGGAGACAAACATAAAAGACCAAAAAACCCAACAGCAACGATTCCTCATTTGCATCACTGTGGGAAATTTTCTTCAAGAATATTGCAAGTTTTCCGTCAAAGAGTAACTGAGGTTTATTACAACTTGGGTCTTATTTTCGTCGTTTTAGCCATCATTCCTTTCCGTAATAATAACACTGAGCTCATCAAATGAACTACTGAGATTCAGGGACGCAACAACATGTCTAAAAGAGAATCGAACAAAGCAGGAAACCCAGGTCAGTGGAACTTTAGATAGGAAAACAAAGAACAGTAAAACAGTAAAATTATTCCCCAAACTATAGACATTCAGACAGTTTACAGACAATATTTTCTTGTAAAATGAGAGATTATTAATGACTGTTTTACCTCCAAGTAAAGTGGGTTATATAATCTGGCTAAACTTGTGGCTTTTTTACAACTATCTGGCTCGTGTTTCTTGCCGTGTCAGCCTGTGAGAATGTCGCCATGTTCCCAGATCTCTGCAAAATAATTTAGTGGGTATAAAGTTATCATAACTGATAGATATGATGGCTAAATCTAAAATTAAAACAGAATTATACTTACAGTACTTTATTTATCTTTGTTTTTGCTTTTGTGTGTGTTTAGATGTGTAAACAGTACAGTTTTTTCTACACCACGCTGTGAGTGACGTCATTCACTCACAGGTCATACAAACATACACCCTTGCTGCCCATTTGCCATTTGGTATAAGGGCAAACACAAACACACGAGTACAAACATCCGAAATAAAGACTTACCCTCAAAACAAACTTGAAAAGAGGGAAAGAGAGACATGTAGAATAATAATCAAAAGTCACATGTACAGACGGGCGACAACTTACTGCAACCCTACTATAATATCCCTCCCTGTCTACCAGTCGACGGACTGTTGTTGCTGACACATCCATCACGTCCTGCATTGACATTCTCAGTCACCTGAGGTAGAGTTGCTCTTCTGTTCTTTCCTTACATATCGCACTAATGCACGAGCATCACGATCATCAAATGTGCGCTGACGACCGCAATTTCCGACCCCATTTACCGACGTCTTTCCCATAGATCTAAATGCAGATGTCACTTTAGTCACTATTCCTATTGGAACACTAACCAGCTGAGCAGTCTTTGAAGCTCCTGCCATCCGTGCCCCAACTCTGAACCCTCTTTCAAAGTCACTTAGATTTTTTCCTCTTGCCATCTTGATACGAAATCAAAATCCACTGGGCCTGCTCAGCATTTTTGTACATGCCACGGAGCATGATTGAGTGTTAACTGCTTAATTGTACCATGCAGTGCACCTGTGTGGAAGCATCTGCAATCATTGTGTTTCTCAACTCATTTATTCAGGTTTGTCTGTACATATAACACAACTAAACTGTTAAACTAGACACTGATCCACTGCTGGATACCCACAGACAAGAGCTGTGAAATATTTGCTCTGTTATCTCCTGGCTCATTGAACTCAATGGGAGGGCTCCTTGTGAAGCAACACAACAAGGCTTTATCAGACAAAATGGCACACACAAAAAGTGTCACACCTTTACATATACACACACAGGTAAACACTAATATCACATATGCAAATTAATGCATGCAATCTCTGAGAACATCAACTCCTTGTGAGACATTTGCATCCCAGAACTGTCTTTACAAAAATACTGGCATATCAATATGTAAGGCCTCTGTCTGACTGTAAAGCCCACATAATGTGAAAGCTGATACGACTCATTGTCGTACAAACAGCAATTAATTTACACATCGATTTATTTAAATTTTAGCACATTACCATACTATCATTAGTTTCGTTACAACACTCTGAATGTCCAATTCACCTTCCTCCTCAGGCTGTTCACAGTGTCAACTCACCATGTCTAACTTCTTTCTAAACACACTTTACATTGGACCACCACCAAAACAGGATCCTTTCTGTAGGGTTGTATAGTTCGGGTTTAATTTGTGAATTTGAATAAGATTCTGTTTAAGCTTACAAGCAAAGAGAAAGACAGTAGTGATGATAACATCCACAGGAAAGAAAAAAAAAAAAAACACAATTTAAGAGTTGCAGCATAGACAGTGAATAATGGAACTACTGGGACATTAATGAAAGATGCCATGGTAATTGCACTGGGATTTGAGAGCATCTTCTGATTCACAGCTTGAGGTGCTACATTGCAATAAAAATAATTTGGGTTGATTATGTGAAATAAAGATTATTTGTAGTGCAACCAGACCATTAAAGGCTAACAACAAACTCAAAAAGCCTCAGTTGCCAGTTGTAGAAAGATGACAGACAGTTCTCTCTGTTTGCAGATACAGACTTTACAAACTCCCCTTGTGAGTCTTCAGTACCACCATCAATGTATTGAGAATGTATTAGCATCCACTGTAACTATATGTGCATGCAGCATGGTGGCATACAAGTCAGCACACATGCTGACGCTACAGTGTGCCTAGTCAAAGTCTAAGCCTACATGAATAGAGCCAGACGCACAGTGAGACACAGAACCATACATCTGTTGAACTGGCAGCTTCAGTGGAGGGCATGAATGTCAAAAAAGCGCAGTCAGGGTTAGAGCCCCACATCTGCTGAGAGGGGCCACAGAATTCTGTTACTAACAACTACATATGGACTCCAGCTGGATTAATAATGAGGGTCAATATATCAACATATAATCATGTTATTCTGAGAAGTGTGCAACAGCCTGTGCCTGGAAGCTCTCTTCCTCCACCACCGTGCACGGCCACATGCAAACACACGCTCACACCGTGAAGAGGGTAAAATGTCTACTGCAATATTGTGTTTACAACTAACATGTCAAGAGATACATTTGTGAAGGCTGAAAGTGCAAGGATGGAACTGGAGCCAATGTCCAGAATGAATAGGTTTCTTTGTCTTGGGGGGGCAAATGTGCACAGCAAATTTCACACCAACCACAGAATTAAAAGGTTTTCAAAGACAAACAAACAAATGGATGTACAATTGGATTGAGATAATCCTATGACCTCCACTCCTTGGTAGAAGAAACTTCTTTAAAAAGCTGTTCATTAGTCATGATGCCTTGCTGATTTGTTATTTTTATAATCATTACATGAAATAAATTATTTACATATGAAGTCATTCAATTTCTTCCCAGTAAAGGTTTTCAGCAAGACCGCCATGTATGTATCATACATCTCTACAGTTTGTTTGATTTGTTGTTAAGGACTGTTTTGGGGCAACAAAACAAATCATTTAAAAATCTTTTTTTTTTGCCCTAAATTCCGATGTGAAGCACTTTATTGACATAACAAGGACACAATGAATAATTCTCCACAGTCGGCATTAGTGGCCAACAAGAATGAAACTGCTAATTGATTTTGATCTTAACAAGCAATAAGTGCCAGTGCACAAAGACTACAGCTGCACCCACATGCCCAAACATGTAATGTAAAAGAAACTGAGACACACACTAACCAGATCATTTTTCTCACACGTGATCTCACTGAGCATGCGTCTCTGGACGCACAGAACGTACCCTGCAAAACATATAGCTCTTCTACTCCCCAAACCCATGGGTGAAACCACCCCCATATACTGCTGTCAAACATATATCAAAATCCCCTCTGTTGTCTGTGATTTCTAGTCTCTAACTAATTACATAGCTGTTCTTCAGAGAGCTGGGGTGGGAGGGGTGGAGGAAGGCTGGAAAAAGAGTGGGGGAAATGAGGGCAGGTCCTGTGTTACTAAAAGTATGTAAGCCACGGTAACTTTTTTGTGAGGAGACCAAAAGACTTCAAAATTCAAATACAGAGAACTATACCCCCGCCATACACACATATGTTACAGAATTAAGTATCTCTACTAAATGGACTGGTTAGGTTGAAAATCAGGAAAAGTCCCATCACTTTCGTAAGGTGTGTACACTTTGCAATCAATTCTACAGAACAACAATTTTAAGTCTTGTATTTAGGCAACTATATACCTGGGATAGTTAGGAGTAAACTTCTAATAAAATAGTCTCTATCCTCAACTCCCCCAGAGTAAATGCTTCTGGAGTGAGATCTTTGATTTCACAATCCTGAAGAAATATCTAAACAAGTATGATCAAGATTCATCTTGAATATTTTCTTAATTATGCTGTTCCAGTTTTTTTTTTAAAGACAGTTTCACAATACCTCTATTGGCGGTTTTTCACCAAATAGGTCAAACCACAGTCTGTATTCGACACTGTACGGACGGAAGGAAAGACAGATGCCTTTAAACATACTCAGAAAACTCAGCAATAGTCATACATACAACAACTAACCATGCTGGAGGAGAAATGAAAAACAAAACAAAAAAATCAGAGGTTCCTGGTAACAAAGCCCTTGCTGCTATATTTATCTAATAACATTAATAAGCAAGCACTTTTAACCAGAACGCATACCACAGATTTACAGGGGGAGAGGTCGCAGAGACATGTGAGTAATACTGGGATGCTATTATCTCTTTAGTCAGTGTGTCAGCAGTTTATCACAGCAGTCAATCACCAAGTAATCACTATCTGTAAGAAACTCCTTCCACTTTCACTGCCTTAGAACACTTCCACTGCCTGGGCCGCCAGAGATAAAGATGTCACTAAGAGTGGGTTAGCAGACTGATTAGATTAGGTTTATATTCTATTTGTTACCTTTTATTTAAACAAAAATGGCCTCCCTTTACACTTGAATTGTGGTCTGTAGGAAAATGTTTCTATTGAGGTGTTTATTTCAATAGTTGAGTAGCTGATCAGCAGAAAAATTAATCCATTATTTTGATTATTGATAAATCACCAAATCCGTCATTTTTTGAGCAAAAAAGCAAAAGTTTTACTGGTTTCAGCTTCTCAAATTTTGAAGATGTTCTGCGTTTCTATTTTTTATATCATTGTAAACTGAACATCTTTGAGTTTTGGACTGTTTTGGACAAAACAAGCAACTTGTGATGGGCATTTTTTACACTTTTCAGACATTTTATAGACTAAAAGATTCATATTTTAATCAAAGAACAAACAAAAAAAAAAAACAACAACCAACAGATTAATTTAATGAAGAAATTATTACTGGGAACCCCAAACAAATCCAGTTCAATAGATCAACAACCAAGTAAACCAGCTGTACAACAGCTGTAATTGCAGATTACTACAAAGTGTATTAGTCTAGATAACTGTTCAACTCCAAACTCTCTCTTTCTTTAACTCTTATCATCCACACTGATCCTCGACTGGTGCTCTGTTTCACTCATCTTCCCCTCCACTGACTCGGCCACACTAGGAATGCCATTCCAGCAGTCAGTCCATAATTCCCGCTCAGTGTTCCCAGTAATCCCTCTTCTCCGGCTGTTCTGAGCCCACTTCCTTCCCCACAGCTGCTGGCTGACCTGGCTTGCTCTAATAATAGGACAACAATGCCCGCCCCACGCCCGGACATACAGCACTGTGTGACTACTACTGCGCAAAAAAAAAAAAAAAAACCCCAAAAAAACCTGTACATCTAAAAACAGTTCACATTGAATCTGGATATTTTTAAATGTGTCCCCAGCTTGACACAAGTTTTCTATAAAAACTTATAGAAAAAGGTTATAAAATGTGTAATTAACATACATCTTCAACGTCACGACAATTATTGACATCCAACTCCAAAAGAGCAGCTCTCTAAATTGTTGACATTCAGTACTTATGTGTGCGGGCAATAAGACTGCAGCATGTAAACACATGCTGGTGGAGGAATGATGATGAGGCTGCAAACTCAAATGAGCTACTATCTGTGGCAGAGGAGTCACACAAGACACTGTAATCATGCGGGAGCTGATAAATGAAGACTACACACTGCTGAAGTGGTTAAACACTACCGTGTGCCTTTGCCACAGTGTGTTGGACTTGGACTACACACACTCCCACACATACCGGACAGGTTATGAATACATGTCACATTTATGTTGGACGGTCCTTTCAGCAAAGCAGCCCTAGACCAAAGAAAGGGGAGGTAATAATCAGAAAAGAGTCTGAGGAGACTGAGAGTTGCACTGAGTTTTTTCTCTCATCTTCTGCTGTCCTGCTTGTAGAAGCAGAGCTCAGAATCACGCTACAGCTCTTACTGTCTTTGAGCCTGACATTCATACAACAATTCTTTTTTCCTCAATTGTTTCTTCCATAAAAGATAGTTTGATTCTTTCAATCTCTACTTTGCTCCTTTCTCTGACAAATCGGTGTGATAGTGTTGCTCCCCTGGCATGTGAAAAGCTTCCCTCCACAACTTCTCCTCTCCTTCAAACCCCCTCCGCCATTCCACCAACAGAGCAATCACACAGAAAAACTTGAAAATTTGAAACTCAGACCCCCTTTCCTCTCAGAGTGTTACTGGCCAGTGAAAGGGAAAAAAAAAAAAAAGTGGAATGCTAGCGCTCACCTCAGACAAGGTCCGACAGCCGCAGGGAAAGCAGAAGGTATATCATCCTCAATCCGCACAGAAAACCAAGAGCAACAAGTAGTAACTCCAGCGATTTCTCCTCCCCTCTGTTTCACTCCTGTTTCCTTGCTCTGTTTCTCCCACTGATTTGCACTCATTCAGGCTGCAGTAGCTGCAGTGGACTGAGCAAGTATGCGTGTGCGTGTGCGTGTGTGTGTGTGTGTGTGTGTGTGTGTGTGTGTGTGTGTGTGTGTGTGTGTGTGTGTGTGTGTGTGTGTGTGTGTGTGTGTGTGTGTGTGTGTGTGTATGGTTCTGTGGACTCCTGCAGGGGCACTTAGCAGGGTTCAGGTCCTCCCCCTTCTCAGGCTCACACAGAGAGAAAAAAAAGCTCACCCACACACACAAACAGAGGGCAGGAGAGTACTCTCTTTGTCTTTTGTTGCTTTCTCTCACTTCCTTGCTCTGTTTTCAAATGTCTCTAACTCCCTGTTCGACTGCCCCTTTCATATAAGAAAACGAATGACAGGGACTGTGCGTGCGTGTGTGTGTGTGTGTGTGTGTATGTGTGTGTGTTTGTGTCTCTGTGTGTGCATGCTCATGTACAGGGAATGCCGTCGTGCCTCAGCGCCCAGGGCTCAGAAAAAGAGGAGGAGGAGGAGGAGAAGGAGGTGGAGTTTAGACCTCAAAGAGCTGAAATTCCTACCTCACGACCAACCAATCGCGGGCCTTGTTGCGGTTGAATAAAAACCGCGGGGCCAGGCCGGGCCTCGCTACCACACTCCAGCTTCAAAGCATTAGCTGACGTTTGCTGTGCACTCAGGCTACATTCTACAGTAGTTCTATGGATGATCATGAGTGTTTTTACCTTGAGCCATTACTTGTCCTTTTTGCAATCTTAAACATTCAAAAACAATATTTTTACTTACTCTATGTTCATTGCAATGGCAAGCCAAGGAAACGTTATCTATATCGCATATTTGGGGCACAAAGGCAATTTAAAGGGTTATAAAGTTCATAACAAATCCAAAAAACTCCAAAAGGCATTTAAAACACAAATTACTCTTCAGGCTGTAAATGATGCAAGTAGTACTTGTGGTTTGTCTAAAGATAGTAAGAGTTGCAAAGAACAAAGTCTCACCTGTTGTTTCCTTTCACTAAGAGATAAACTAGTGAATTTGCAAATTCAACCCAAGCAAGTTTCCAAATCATGTTTAAGTAAAGCATTACAGTCAGAGCATTATGCTAAAGCACAGGCACTAGGTATGTTACAGCCAGAAGTGGCTGTGTTGGGATGTTTTCTTGGCTTTTCCCATGTCCATCTCTCTCCTTCCTGCCAAAGAACCATACTCTCATGTTTCTGCTGCTGTCCTTGGCCAGACATTTGTCAAGCAAGACATTTGTCCACAGAGGTGACATCAGATCTCCCCCCTCCTCCTCCTGCTGCTATTCACACCGGTTCACCTCTACTGCAGCTTCTTCCTTTACTCCTCTTCTTGCCACATCTACTCACACTAAAACCCTAGGGCTGTGTTACAAGAAAGATATCATATGATTATGATAATCCTTCCTTGTTGTAAAGTGCTAAACTCTAACTTACGTTAGCTTGCTGTTATATCATCATATTTTCTTTATTATTGCTGTCGTGTTCGCCATCTTAGTTTGGTATGTTAGCGTGCTAAATATCACTAAACACTAAGTACAGCTGCAGCTGATGAGAATATCCTTAGTTTGGCAGGTATCTGGTCATAAACCAAAGTAGTAAAATTGAAACAAACCAACAAAATTTAAATTTTGGCCTGATAGTGCTAGATGAAAAGTGAAGGGATCAGCAGCGTTATTACAATTCATCTTGAGATGGACATGAATGGGTTTCCCGAATGTCATGGGAATCAATTTAATATTTATCAAGTAAGCTCAATAAAAACCAAAAATGTCAACCTCATTGTGGCGCTAGAAGAAAAGTCAGGGGCTCTCCAAAGTCAACAGGATTCCTCCAGGGGGGGCCATGAATTACTGTATAAAATGTTAAGGGAAACCATCCAGCAGTTGTTGAGATCTTTCAGCCCGGCTCAAAGAGGTGGACCGACAGATCAAATTTGTAATCCCTAGAGCCATGCTGCCACCATGGCTACAAATGCAGAAAAAGGCAAAAACTTTCACATATAATAGGTGTGGCATTAACATGTGCTCTATAGGAAGCATTGTCACATTTATCAAACCAGAATGCACAGCACACAAACACGAAATCTGTAAAAGAAAACCTGATTTCAAACCATGTGTGTGGTTGTGATGTTGCTACTGCTACTGTATAACTACACAAGCGTTTTTGATGTATTTACATTTATTTAGCTCTTTAATAGTCCATTTAGTTCCTTAATGAGCAAGTCTGTGTTTAAGGTAAACAGATTGATAATTATTGCAAAAGAGCCTTAAGAAAGCCAATAGTTGAGGAATTAACTGATAACAGAAAGATCCATGATTCCTCCACTCCACATTTAGTGAGTCCTGGCTTCCAAAACCAGCATGGAAACAGACCAGTTTCCACACGCATCTAGTAAATGTGAAAATGATACAAATTGCTCTGTTGCAGAGGCGGTTTGTGACATCAGTGAGGATGGGATAAATATGTTGATCTATTACTTTCATATGTTCCTTGCTTCAGAGGCTTTCAGAGCAACTATAAAGCTCTCGAGTTAAACACATTGTTGTGAGTTTGTTTTTGTTTGTTGTGCATCAAAGCGTGGTGATGAGAGTTATTTGGCACATTTTGGCATGTGATTGCTGCTTTTTTTGAAGACTGGTCTAATCACTTCCAAATTTCCAAACTAATTACAGCTTTTTTCAAATTTTTAGCTGAACAGCACAGTGTCCTACCACTTCACATGCCTTTAAATGGCATGCTAAGTATAGAAATATGTAAGACAAATGTCCACAGGTATTCACAGGTGTATATAGGTCTATGTATGTTATTTGATCTGGCATTAAGTGATGACAGAGAATGGCTAAAATCTCAGTTAAAAAGGCAGGGACGCAGCACAATAACCCCAAAGTTACACACCACTCCTGATTTCCATCTTCATCTAAACTGCTGTCGGGAAATATTTCACCTTACTATGTGAAATGTGATTACCCCAACATTAACCAGTGAACAAAAACATCAAGTAAGATTTTTAAAAAGATTATTTTCATTATTTAAAACAATTAAATGCAAGTTCAGCGTGTGGTGGCCTCGCAAAGTGTTTCAGAGCAGACTGAGGTCAGATCAGGAAGACTAGGATGCTTGTTTAGGCCAAAGTTTGGCTAAAGTCTAATTCCAACTTCAATAAACAATTACAAGGAAAAACACAGAGAAAGAGGGAGTGAGAGTAAAAATGGGAAAGACAGAAAACCAAAGGCTGAAGTGACATAGTGATTGAGTACTTTGGTATGTGGGCTATAGAGTTACATGGAGACAAAACGTGAAACAGTGAAGTCGACTCCTATAGACAACTCTGACACACCTCTCCTTTTATCTTCCTCTCTGTTTGTCTCCCTCTCTGTTTCAGTGATCCCTCACCCCCTGTCACTCTGTTTATTTTCCTGAGTTGATTTGTGTGTGTCTATGTCCAAGAACGTGTGAAAAGTTAAGAACATGCATAGTGAAGACTTTTGTGTATGCGCGGATTTTTGCGCATGAGCATGTGAAAGTCAGGTTCTCGGGAGTAAAAGGGACAACAAAGACTGGATTTATTCAAATGGATCTTTCTCCAGAAACAGCAAGTATGTTGCTGCTGAAACGGAGTCAAGACCATGACAGAAGCAATGGAGACAAATACAGGATATAAAGGGGAGATGAAGGAAAGAGAGAACGCGATGCCAGCAACAAGCAGAAAGTAATAAATAGAGAGTGTCAGTGTGACAAAAAAGCTGAACCATCGGTGACAAACATTGGAAACAAATAGTCTAATATGTATCTACACTATGCTAATTCACTTAATCCATAAACAAAATGTCACTCTGCTCCTCAGAAGGCTGAGTCAGACAAAAATTAACACGTGAAACAGTCAAACTACATCAACTCAAAACACAGCGTCTGGCTTACGATCAATCTCTTGTTTCCTCTTTTCAGTGCAGGCAAAGAAAAACGAATGTGTATTTCAGCTGTAGGGAGAATTGGACACGGGAAAGCCAGGAATGCCAACATCTGCCATTTTGGAGACAAAGGCACTTGTGTGCGGCACGTGGGGCAAGGCTGCTACCATGCCTACCATGCCAGCAAGTGCTTTTTGTGGCAGAATTCCAAAGGGAATTCAACTTATAAAAGGACAGAACTGGGGCGTCCCGGGTCCCAGCGGTCTAAAATGCAAACCATGTAACTACCAAGGCCGCGGTTTCATTAGGACATATATCACATACCATCCACGCCTCTCTCTCTCCATATGTTTTCTGTCACTCTCTACTGTGGACTATCAGAATCCCCTGAACCTGCTCGTGCCGAGTGACATGATAAACTCGGAGTGCCTTGTCACAAATGGGCAATTGTGTCAGTTCAGGTAGAGCACTTTAACTCCGCTGATCCCCCCACACAAATGCTTTTTCCCTGCTTTACTGTAGCACCCTCCACCACCAAAATCTCCTCATATGAGCTATTGTTGACTTTACTTATAAGTGATCATGTACGGCATTGTTAATGCTGGGAGGATTAGGTCTTCTAGCAGAATCCTCGAAGTTGCTTGGATTCTTTGAGAAATCCTTCATAGAGCAGCGCTTTTTCTGCCAAATCTAATAACTTACAGAAATATACATATTGGATCAAAAAAAAAATTGCCAAAAGAAAAGCTCAATTTTAATACTGATAAAAAAAACAGGCAATTAAACAGATACACAGTAATAGCCTACAAAATCTTGAAATGCTATCACTTGGAGTGACATGTAATTGGTTAGGTTATCACACACAGTATCACTGATGTTATATCATAACCTTATATACCTTTTTTTTTTTTTTTTTTTTAATTAATTTGGTCTATAGTTTAGAAAATTCAGTGTTCACATTAGGGAGTTTTACAGACAGTATACACAGTACAGCATGGGATATGATGTAGAAAAACCTTCGTTCAACGTAATTTAAATGTGACGGTGAAAACAAGTTTTTAGTTGCTGCTTTTCCAAAAGCTCTAATTTCAGGCTCAAAAGACTACACTCTCCCACCAGCAGTGGTACCAAAATAAATACCCTGGCGGATCATCACAGATCTGTACCTGGGTAAACCACACAAACAATGAGGAAGGATAAACAAAACGATGATTAAGATCAGTTAAATCTTACAATGCTAGCATCCTACTTTGATTAGAATCTCCCAGGGAAAGACTTAAGTCAGCAAGTATTCATGCTCTTACTGACATTACCAGTTTCCTTTCACACAGTCAATATTTTCCAATTCTCTATCCGCAGCGCCTTCCCTCACCACTCTCACCCTCTCTAGCACTCTTTGCTCGGTGTGGGACGAGCACATTTACATATGATTTGCAGAGACGAGAAAAGCACATTTCCGACATAAATTTGTTGTGAGCGTGTAACGAGCTCATGGCTTTGTTTGGCTCAGTTTCTGCCCCTTGCAGTCACTTCAACTTAGACACACATCACACACACTTCGACAGAAAAACATACCGTGGACACACACACTAACACACGAATACACACGGTCACCCGCACACACAACCACATTAACATGCTTAAGATCTACATAACATGCAGCAAAGGCAGAATTTACACTTCCATATACTCTTCTCATATGCTCTGCACTGCTTTTTTTCTGTTTTCCATACCTCCCTCCTTCCCTGCATCCCTCCTCCCCTCCCATCCCCTCCTTCCCTCCTCAGCAGTGCTCTGTTGACTGACAGTCTCCCATCAGGGTGGATTTCTGACAAACAGTGCCAAATGGAGTTGTGCCACTGTTGCTGCTGGCCACAAGTCAGCTCTCTGAGGTTATTGCTTAGCTCTGCTGTTACAGTGTTATTTATATCCACCATCAACAGACTCGCTGGTTTGATGAACTTTTCATCTGTCATCTCCCGTGTGGACGCCACAGCTGTGGATCTTTTGGTTAGCAATCTGCTAGGTCTTCTTACTGTAACCTACAGGTGTGCAAATACGCAGTTCTATAGATCGGTGCAATAACGATACAACTAAAAAATGCTGAATTTCTTGTATTTCTGAATTCCGTACAATTTGACAAGACTTCAAATTTGCACAATAAAAACGCCAGAGTGGATCAGATTGAAATAAAAAAAAGGTGGGGGACATGTTCTTGCAAACTTATGATCAGAGTTGGTCAGGAACTATGTGTGAGTCAGTAATATCCTTTTTTGCCCACTTGAACCTTTTAGGATCTCACGAACTTTACTTTCATTTTGATCCGAGGAAGCTAGTCTAAAATTTACTGTAGGTAGCACTTTTTCAGTGAGAGCATCACTGACTGGTCAAACACAAGAGATTATTGAGATTACTTGGAAGATCTGGTTGTAGCGGTGCTTTTAGGACTAGGGATATATATTTTATGTGATGTTACTTACGTTTAAAAGGCAGTTATATAACTGAAATCTTAGCAATCTAAAAAAAGGACAAGATAAAGAGATATGGGGCAAGTGTGGGGGAGAGAAAGAGCAAGACAAACTGAAGTGAAATTTAATTGCTTTGCTAGTTGCTTCACTGCGGTTATTTACCATAAACCAACAAATTGCGCACTTTAACAGACAAAGAAACACAACATCGCAGTCTGCTACTCTGGAGAGAGACTTATTTGTGGTGTGTCGTACTCTGAATGTCTCCTTTACAACATTCATCAAAACTTACAACATGATGATTTCAAACTCATCGACATTTACTTTGCTTTCTTCTCCACACACAAAAATGATGTCTTAAACCAAAAGCAGTCACTTGTAATCTGTGACCGGTGGGATTTGCTTCAGAAAGGCAAACACAACTGCGGCAAAAAAAATTTTTGTTCTTGAGTTTAGTCCTTGAGGCTCCTTCGTTCCGCTGAAAATTAGATCAAAAGGGAATTGTATAAGAGACACAAATGCATTTTGAATATTTACATCATAATCATTAATGCTTCTGAGACAATCAGTGGCAGTAGCAAAATGCACGGAGGGTGCGTCAGGCACTGACTGCTCAAGCCACATTTGGACATGTCGGGGATGGATTTATTCAAATATGCAGTGTCACTCAAATGTGTCCTTGACCTCCATGAAGGACTATCAAGTCAAGCTTGTAGTTAATACATATAGCTTGAAAAAGCTTCCAAACATAGACCACTGATGTGAGTTAACATCTTCCATCTCTGTCTGTGTCCCTCTGTGTTTTCATGTCTCTTTTTTCCAGCTTTTTCTTTCTCATTTTGGGCTTTTCAGTGTGAAGTACTATCCATTATGCTAATAGCCACAGCATTCCTCTTCTGTGGCTGATGGCTGTAAATTTGTGCAATCTGGTTTTTTTTTTCCCTCTTTCTTCAGAAACATTCACAATTTCCCCTCACAAGAAAAATCCCATTACAAGCCGCCACTTGAAATGCATTTGAGAAGAATTTTAAAGCCAAGTGCGAAACACAACCAGTCTCAACTGGATTTAGACCCAATTTGAATGTTTCCACGCAAGCTACCTTAACAAAGTTTTATCTAATATGTTCGTGGCTCGGTACCGATGAGAGGTGGAAAACGAGTTTATTCACATAAAAGATGTGTTTGTAAAGTTAATGTTTGGTTTTCATTTCAAAATAAAAAAAATCAGAAGTCAGAGATGGTTTAGTTTAGAAAAGCCCGTTCCACGACACACAGCATGCTATTTAAAACTACTCCTGACATTCTTCTCCTCCCCAACTAGCAGTGCCACTTGCCTTGACCTCTGGAGGATTACGACAAGTGGCCTGTCTTTTTATTTTTACTTGCTCATATATACTTATTATAAATGCTTCTGATAATGCTAGAGCAGTAGGGTAAGAAATCTACAAGAAAGGAGTGACTATGTCGAACAATACCTTAAAGCTGGCCCAAATGACAGCATGAGGTAGTCTACTCGGATTCTGGACGCATCAATATCCAGGAATCAGAAAATGTGACATTAGGACACAATTAATGCAAAATATGAGCTATATGCTTTTTTCTTCCATGCTGCTGGCCAGGTGGGTGTTCCAAAGACTCAGCCAATGACAACATAATAATAATAATTTATAGAAATTCTATCTTCTGTAACACAGTTATTGCCGATGGGAGGTTTTCCTGCATTGTAGCTCCTCTTTGTGATTTCAATTGACGTGTATTTTTACTTTTTTATCTTAAGCAAAACAGTTGTCATGTTAAATGGTTCCAAAATTTGAACTGACTGAGTAAGGTGTTTTATTTCTTTAAATCAATAATCAATATTTTTATGATGACAATGTATCCCGTGACAATACGAAAGGGGTCACTCATAGTGATGAACCTACAGAGAATTATCACCTGACTTAGCAGTCCCCCTCAGCTCTCCAGAGCTTAATGTCAATTATTTGGCTGTCAAGGCCACAACTTTATCGTTTTGCTTCACTCTCACAGGTCTCATAGCATCGTTTTTTGGCCGAAGCAGGCAGCAGTTTTCAGCAAGTAATCTCTAAAAACCAACTGTATACTACTAGTTTAGCACCAAATGGTAGACAGATAAAAGTTTGTGACCAGCTGGTGAACATAGAGTACTGGAGCATTTAGCCACTAAAGAGCCAAATATTTCCCTCAGAAGTTGGTAGACACCAAACAAAGAGCTAAAAGAAAGTGAATAATGGACTTGCATTCATCATTTGACTCCAAAGGATTGAGGATGACGCTGGATGTGTGAATAGGCAACTGTTTTCTAATAATTTCGCCATTTCAACTTGAAAGGTGATAATAATGTCAGTATTGTGTTCCCAACTTTTTTCCGGTGTCCCCCAAGCGGACAGAAAAATGTATTATTGTTTAAAGCTGTATTAATAAATAATTTTAATATGAACATTGATTCAAATGTCTACATTTAATGTGAAAGCATGCGAGAATGACCCCACTTTGCCAAAAAAAAATTTGCTTCCCAAAAGATGCACATACAAAAACATGCACACAAAAAATATACACACAACACATAGGCCTACATACAAAAACATGTTTACAGCGGGAAACAGGACAGACTAAACATTATGTTTTTATCAGTCTCTAAACACTTTAGACAACATTTATTTGCCAAGGCTGTAACCCCATAAACTGAAGAAAGTCTCTATTACAGTTCCTAAAATTACAAACCCTGTACCACTCAGCTCCAAAGTCTGGCTAGGTTTTAGCACATGACAACACAAGTAAGAATAAATCTTTTATTAAAAGCTGAACATTCTTCAAGACAAAGCCCTGCAGCGCTTTCACCCACAAGACCGCAGTTTCATCTGGATAAAATCTGGGAATTTTAGAAGTGTAGTCGGAAACCCTAAGTCACTTCAAAATGGAAAGTGGGTGAAAAGCCCCTTGTTTTTCACAAAAATGCTTTATAGTGAAAGAGAAGAAATCGCTGTCTAATCAAAGTTCTCTCTGAAACAAGTGCACATTCGCACTTACACAAGAAATGTCCTTGTGCCCCCCCCCCAGTATAACCTTTCTCAACTAGGACAAAAACATACAGACCCATTTACATGTCAATGAAGGCCATGGATAAGGAGTTTTTCTGCCTCTCCCTTTTTACTTTCCTCCCTCAACATTCCTCTCATCTGTATGTGCTCCTATAAGCGAGTGGTTATGCTCATTTTAAGGCCTGAATTAGACATGGCTGCTTTTAAAGAGAAATATTTTTTAGTGAGATTCTCAGTTTACTCCTGACAAAACTATTGGGTGCACGCGTGTACCACAGTTATTCAAGTGACCACTTTTCCTCAAGCTTGTATGGTAGGGTTGCCACTCAGAATATTTTCTAAATTAATGTACAGTGGAAGAGGATGTCCAGCATTAGCAATCATCTGCTTTCTCTAGATACAAACAGGACATATGTAGATACAGTTACAGTGCTCTCTGCAGCTACTGTATATGCAAATAGCAGATCAGTATCTACTTTATATGCAAAATATACATATCAATGTGCAATATGTGAAAAAAAAAAACATGCACATAGAAGTGCAATGCAAAGCACTCTGCTCCTAGATTTATTGCAAACAACAGCAATGATATCTCTGTGCATGCATGTGTTTGTGTGTGTCTGAGAAAGATGAAAAGTGATGCCTGCAAGCCTTGGAAGTGTGAAATCTTCCTGCAGCTTGCAAGCCTGAGGTGAGGATGTAATCGGATGATATCAGATTATTGCCCTTTTTACTCACTTTTCTATTTATACTGAACCTTGAGAAGGGAAGTCCTCAAGCTGTATGCATTGAAAGAGGCCAGCTGACTGGTTGAGAGGATAAAGTGAATATTAATGCATGAATTTGAAATTTTATTTTGGGAAACTTTACTGTGAAGGTGAGAAAAAGCTCAGTGTTCTCACTTATTTGGTTAGATTGCTAACAGACGTTTCAGGTCTCAGGAGATGGATAAAAATGGTAAAGTTTCATCTTCAGCAGTTCTCTTTCCCCTTTCTTTGTCTCTCCTTCTCCATCCTGGCAGAGCGCCCAGTGCATAAAGCAATGTGGCTTAGACGCTGGCAATGAAAAACTATGGTCTCTTGGAAGTATGTTCTCTGTTGACTCATTCTGTTAACCACATTCTTCATCAGCAGCACAGCAGAGTCCTTCCCGTTGGCCATGAAGACAAAACATCGTCTTTTTTGGCCCAGTTAATAACACACCATTTTTTCTGCCTTTTAACTATCTAGTTTAGACTCTAACATTTGGAGCAGTGGAGGAAAAAAAGAGGCAGCGGAAAATGAGGGGGAAGAGAAAGAGTGAGCACTCTCATTGGCCTACAGTGCAGTCTAGATCCCCCTGGATTTATTTGTGTACATAACTCTCTCTCTTTCTGTCTCTCCCCTTCTCTTTCCCTCTGTCTCCCACTTTCATATTTTCATGCCGCTCTGTGTCTCTAACACCAACACCCACATACAGCAACCACTACACGGCATACAAATATATGGATTCACGTAACCATCAAATTAGCTTGCTGCTTCTGAACAGATACGGTACACCCACGGCCCTCAGAGTTAATTACTCCATTCAAAGAGCAAGAGGAGAGCTTCCTGCTCCATGAAGCTAGCACAAGAAAAGCCAAAAACTGAAGACAAGGCAAATCCCAGACAGAATTCATTCCAAATTCAATTTTGAACTTTCTCAGCTACAAAAAAAGCCAAAAACTTTACAACCCCGTTAAACTAATGACAAAAAGGTCAGAGCAAATGTCTTTAGCAGTCAGTTGATTTCATCACATCGCCATGTAACACCCCTCACCCCTTAACCCCCTACCCAATAGAACAGACTGAAGTCCTATTCATTTGACCACAGAGGCCCTAGTCAGCAGCTTAAGAGCCAAATGGAGAGCCTAGTCATGATAGCAACCTAACTGGAAAACCATGTGACCTAACTCCCTTGTTCACTAACACGCTCTTCAACTTTTTCCACTGTATCGCTCTCACCAGTTCTCATCTTTTTTTCCTTGAAATCTCACTCACCATGCTTTGTCTCTGGATGGTTGCTGGTGTCAGGGTCCATGTTAAAATTCACAGGGTGATGAGCTCCCAGATCAACACACCCATATCCTGAGGCAAAGTCGGCTCCGTAAATGAACTTCAGCTACTGAAACTGTGACTACAGCTACTTTTTTATCCCCTCTGCCGCCGCCGTCTCCTCTTCGTTGCTCTCTCCAGTCAGAGCTGCTGGCTCTGGTCTGGCCCCTGCAGCCTGCCAGCTCAGCTCAGGCTTCTACTGTTGTGTTACATCTGTCTGACTGAACCCCTCTGGAGAGTGTGGGGGGGGGTGTATAATGGAACACAGAATGGGAGGAGAGAGAGAGGAGCAGTTTCCACGTTGTGGTGATGGGAGAGAGGGATAGAGATGGGTGGAGCGGGTTGTGGCATTGCTGAATGTTTCCACTTTGATCAATTTCACCCTCATCATATTTTTTTCTCATCATAATGAGGAGTTAGTAACATCAATTTGGAAAACATTACCATGTCAGAAGAATTTAGGAACTTCCCTAGTATTGCAACCTGAATGTTAACAATGGGTGAAGTTAAAAACCTGACCAGGCTGTGCTGGCTGGGCATGGTTTCTACTTTCATTTCAATTTGCCACAAAAAACAGCATATGTTGCTTTTGCCGACCTGAACTGACAGCTTGTGAGGCAAGTTAACATTACGGATGCAACTAAAGATTATTTTCATCATCAAATGTAAAAAACTGTGAGAAAAAATTCTCATCACAGTTTCTCAGAGCTCAAAGTGACGTCTTCAAATCGATTGTTTTGTCCAGCCCATGGCAAATGCCAAAGTTATTAAATCTACAATATAAAAAGAGAGAAATACTTACATTTGAGAAGCTGAAACTGAAGAAAGCTTGTAATATTTGCTTCAAATATGACTGAAAAGATTAATCAAATGTCAAATTAGTTACCAATAAATTTTCTGCTGATCAACTAATGTTTTCAGATTTAATTAACTTACAGTAGTATGTAAAACCAAAAAAGATTAATTAATGCATGTATTATTTATTGCTTGTCATGGCTGGATCCAAATGTCAAGATGTATTGTGCTGCCAATACCTAAAAGCTGTCAAAAACTTTAAAAAAAAAAAAAAAAAAGTTAAAATTAAAAAGTAACAAAAAAAAAGTTTGGCAGTAATAATCATTGGATTGGTTTTTTATTGAAATGTAGTTTGATAACTTTGCCTGTTTCTAGTGCTGCAAATGTACAACTCATCCTCAATAAGTGTTTCATTCAGTATCTGTACAGACTGCTACTGTCTGATTATCAGCTGATAGTGACTCTACATCATATGCCACCTGCACTTAATTAAAATGGGTTTCAGCTACAAATTGCAAACACATAGAGCCCAGCCAACCTTCACCTCGAAAAACGTTTTTATCTCAACTATCCTGTGTTCTTGATAAGTTATAGCTCCTCATTTCTGAGATGTATTGAGCTCATCTTTATTAAAACTGTAAGACAAGACTTTGACAGGGCAAACAATCCATTATTTAGTGGTGTGCTGGCAAGATAGACTGGAGTTACTGGAACAAAGTCAACAAATACCATTCTGGCTGATGATAGCTAATTGTAGTCATAAACTTTGAGGAAGAGAGATGGAGGCAAGGAGGACTTGGTTAAATTAAACATCACAGGGAATATTAAGATACTTAAAATACATGTGAGGCAGTATTTGGGCTACAAGGCATGTAAAAATCATTCAACAGCCTTTGGTCAGTTATCCAGTTCAATTTAATCCTATCCTAACGTTATACCTTATGAATATAGTTATGAAAGAAGTAATAAAATTGGAAAATAGGGCAGCATATGCCCCAGAATCTTTAAAAAACCAAGAATTGGGAATTTTTCCAAAGCTGTATCCAGAACAAAAACTTTCACCTCAGTAAAATTAGGCTTAGTTGTTCTGGTGGGAGGGTAACAGTGCTATCCGTCTCTGGCATGTTTGTGCCAAAACCTCGAAGAGTTCAAAAGAATAGAAGAGGCAGCCGCTCACTATTCAGTCGGAGGATGAGACGAGATGAGAGCGCTCTCTGATTTGCTGTGGATTCCTATTCATCTCAGTGTAGTTTTTAATTCATCATGCTGCTTATTTAGAGCCTGTGTCACACAAGGACAAGAGCAGGCGGGGCCTACGCTAACGAATAACTTAGTAAAACATAGACCATGCGAGTGTTTGTAGTGTTTGTAGGCACATGATTTGAAAACCATACAGGTGCACACACACACACACACACACACACACACACACACACACACACACACACAAATGCAATTTTAAAGGTTAGACACCGAAGGGGCAACTAGAGCACTTACTACTGTTTGGTTTTAGGGGCTAAATTTGACAACAAGCCTTCTGTGAATATGGTATTGAAAGTGGCACTTGTTTTTATTCATGTGAAAATTATTTTGCCAGTGAACACATTAAGTTTGTTTCAATGAAGTTCTAGCCGTTTCTCACCCTGGTGCTAATGCTAACAATAATGCACGCAAATGTCTGATAATTCATGATACTGACTAATGTCCAATTAGTTTACACTTATTTCAGGTTACCTCAATGCTATCACTGGATATTTGCAGCTCCCTTTAAAATATAACTGTGAATCTTATTCTGGAATCAGAAGTGATGGAGCACAAATACATTTAAAACATGAATCTAAAGTCCTAGTTATGCTTTTCATATTAACGAGTATCGTATCAGATTCTTTTTTCCACTTGTATTTCTGTAACCATAGCCATTCAGTGTGTTCAGTCAATACTGCTTCTGATCTGTCAATGCTCCTATATGTTTTTATTTATTGCCAGTGACTACTGAATGCAAATCGAAATGCAACTGAAGTCAAGTGATAAAAATAAAAAGTCTACCTTGTGAACAGCTGAAAGTAAGAAATGATGTTTAAATGTCTGACGTAATAACCACTACAGTAATATATTAATGTATTGTAATGTATTCTAGCTAACATGCAGAATAGTGTATCTTGACTTTGGAAATCAGAATCAGTGATTCAGAAATGACCTTATATAATAATCATGGAAAAGTTTCAGAATCTCATTGGCAGAGTTGCAAAGGTACTCTTTAATTAGTGAACTAGCTGGCAGACTATGTTTATTCTTTTAGCCTCTGTCTCCTCTCAGATAAACAAAACCAACCTACCAACCAGCAATCATACAGTATCCAGTATCATAATGCATCTTACACTGTATTCCCATCACTTGTATCAGTGAATATAGATTACAAAATGGGTTGCACATATTTAAAACCCCCTCTGTTCTTTTGGGTGTTAGGTGTGTGTGAATTGGCACCAAACAACTGCAGCAAAACACTGTCTCTGTATTTTGAAAGCCAAATATATGCTATGCGGGAATACTGAGCAACAGCCATAACTTTGAGGAGACAGAAGGACATATCTGCTCATTTCATTATCCAGCCCTCATTATAATATCAACAAGAATGTGACCTCACATGGGAGATGCAGGGTATGAGAGAAAGATACCAAGTGTCCAAAGTAAGGCACAAGAAAGAACACTGGAGGCATTTAAAGCATTTGAGCTGAGCACACAAAATAAAATGAAAATCTGAACATTTGAATGAGACACTTCCAAAATGTATCAACTGACATGATTTTTTAACAAATACTTACCTGAAAAATGAATACATTTCTTAATGTCAACTAAGGGATTAAGAAATAAATTTGTAAATGTTTTTAAGTACCCCAAAGTTATGTTTTTATTTTTACCACTGAACTAAATGGCTTCCTCTGATGGTCGAGAGCTGGTAGGCTGCAGATGCCACTGCACATCAATCCGGCCACAAACTCACTGACTCACTTGTTTGGACAGACAGATGTGAAAATCGCTGTTTATACAGTCATAGAGTGTCTGCAGAAAGCATGATTCTGTTCACAAAGCGTCACTAAAACAACAGTGGTAACAAAGAAACATGCAAGTATCTGGGCTAAAAAGCTTACACAACACTGCCAAGTTGGAAATTATACAGTCTTTATGCTGTCCAGATACACTGTCTCAGGAATAGAAGGCAACAAAACCTCAGGAAATGACTTAACTTAATAAAACCTAAACTTAATATACTGCACTATATGCAGGGTGTAGACAAAATAATGTAATGACATTATGACAGAGCACTCAAACTAAATAACCACTGCAGACACTGATTTAAAAATTGGGTCATATTACGTTGCATGCCAGCGAACAACCCAGCAACAGTAACTGTGGGATACAATTTCTGAATGTCAAACCTCGGTGCCACCTAGTGTCTCGCTGTGACTGAGTCTGTGTTTTCTCCCTCACAGAAACATCCACAGACTCAGGTGTTTCCTCTTGTCCATAGACATAAGTGCAGATACTGATAAATCCAGAGAGTAACAGTATTGTATTACAAGCATTACACTGTTATAAAAGCATCAGGGAAAGTGCAACACGACACCGGCAGTTTTAAATAGAGTGTGTCTGTCTTGGTGGTTCGGATGAAATGTTATTAGTGCGGTGGAGTGCTATGAAGCAGCAAGCTCTCCATCTAGTGGATATGAGGTGGAAAAAAAAAAAAAAGTATCAGCAATTTTAAAAGGCTCAATCAGGCAATATAAAGCTCACTTGTATGTCAGTGTGGGACTGGTTATGTCACTGAGGATCAGAAAAGAAGTACTTCTCTTCAGTTGCACTGCCCATTTGACCATTGTATAAAACAAGCATCTGCATATGAGTACTTATGTTTGACTTTAAGGTGATAATTAGCAGCCTTGTACGTACAAAGGTTGTAGGAAAAAAAAAAGCTAAAAACAGAAGCCAAGCCATAAAAAAGCACCAACTTCTCCTCAGTCTCCACCATCTTCATAATAAATTAAATTTTTGTGTGTCCATAAACACGTGGAACAAGTGTTGAACATGTGATTTTCATGTTTATTAATCATTGTAATTTAATTAAATTGTGTCAAGAAAGCAATTAAAGTTTTTCAAATGTGTGCTTGGAAATACTGACGCATTCTGATCGCTGCAGAGGTATGTCCTCGGGCTACTCACCGCTTTCAGTGGACAGCTGGCTGTGGAATTCTGGAAACTGTGTTTCCACTGGAACACTGATGGTGCGTCGCAGAAGATGGACCTTGGATGGCGCAGAGCGCCTCTCCTGCAAAAACAAGAATCACATCTTCTGAGAAAGAGAGAGGAGGAGACCGGAGGAGACCGAGACACGGGGCAGGAAAATCAAGACAGATAAAAGGCCGACTAAATTTAACAAAAGGCACAGATACAAAGAAGGCACGTAGAGTAGTTAGCTTTCATTCTTCTTCTGTGTGCTAACAGAAAGAAAAATGGCAGCTGTACGAAATGTGAGAAATGCACATACAGTAGTAGTCACAGAGGCTCCTTATCTATTTTGCTGTGGTTATTCTGGTCATGTGTAAAGCTGTGTTGGGCCAATAGCACACAATAGCTGCAGTCTTCCTGATAAATGAGGAGTCATTGGATAAAACAGAACAGGCATTAGCGGCACATCAGTCTGTGTCAGCCCATATCTTCCAATAGCTTGTATATCAAATGTTTGGCTCCAAAAGATTAAACAGACAAAGGAAGGTGGACAGTTGTGGTGAGAAAACGGTGATTCAAAGAAAAAGGGAAAGGGCCGGATGTCCTCCGAGCAGAGCGATAATGGCTTATCGAACATCCTCACACCTCTCAACCCAATGCAGCACCCTGCCTGTCTTGTTTTCTCTGTCCCTTTGGTTCCATGTCTGTCTGTTTATCTCTCTGTCCCTCTCTGATCCTCTCGTCACCTCGTTACTTGCCTCAAGGGAATTGGTTTTAAGGGACTTAAAACTCTAACTCACACTTTGTCTGGCATAAATCTCTGTTGGTCTGAGCCATAATGACTAGGCAAGATGAGCAGTACCTTGAGCCTCACTGATACAATTTGTTGTGACAGGGATATATACAGTATTGTACTGTAAGGGCAAGGATTGGAGTATAATCTGCTTGATTATAATAATTAGTCATTGAATGATCCAATAATTCACACACTCACCTAATTTGTAATTTATAATACTCAGTGACTAAGTGATCATTTATTTTAAGGGTGAGCGTTATCTACATTCAGATACCTAAAATATTAATGGAGAGGATGAAAGACACATCAAAAATAAGATAGTCAAAACTAAAACAAAAAACAAAAAACTAAAACTTATTCTAAAAAATGTGTACAATTTGAAACAAATCGTTGGTTAATGTAATCTCTCTTTTAGCATATTGAAGTGTATAATTTGCTAACTGATGCAAGGAAAGTGTGAGAAATGTGATGAAGTCATGATGTATGTTTTCACTTCATTCCACTCGCGGTAAAATAACTCGACTGAGTGATCTCTGAGGTGGCAGGTAAAGACAGCAAGGCTGAATAAAAAGCCCCCCGACTAGATGGGAATATCTAGGCAGGAAGGTTTTTGTGAGTTACAGTATAGGCAGAATGGCACTCTACCACTGCAACCTATTTGCAGAAGCTGCTCAGAGAACATTAGTTTTAATGCACATTCATTCGGGGGCCATGAGGTGCGACTGTATGGGTATGAAGCCAGAAATTGAGTGAAACACAGCATGCTTACTGTAAGAAACATTCTCCGAATAAAGGTCGAGTTTAAATAAAAAACAACAATCGTTCTGATGAGATCAGAAACTCATGTAACTAATTTTCTGTGAGAGGGTTAACTGAGGAAAAATATTGCTAAAGGGAAACAATAATGTACCTTTTCACTCTCTGCTAACTCAATTAAGATAATTGCTTTTGCCATGGACGTAAGCACTGATTTGATTACAACAGTAAAGCAAATGGCAAGGCTGAGTTCAACTGAGACTAAATTTAAAGACCATTGCATTTCCTTCAAGTATCCTAAATTCATAATGAATTTTTGACTGTTGAAACAGCCACAGAAAAACTTATTTGTCTAAAATCATGAGCCCCCTCTACTGGCAGTCATGGGACTAATGCGCTGGAAGCCATCACCACTTTTACACACGGTATGCTTCATGTGCCCAAGGAACAAGGGGGAAGCTTCACGACAAGCTGAAGGTGAAAATGAGAAAAGTCTAAACTCTAGAAAGCCCTCTGGATTCACACCTTTCTCTCAGTTTTATTACCTTCATATTGCAGCCCTCAGGACATGAGACGGACAGTTGAGATTGTTATCCCCTCTCTCATAGTTTTGCTCGAACCATCTGTATTCCTCCTTTTTACCTCTCTTAATGTTAGTGGAAACATCATGTTTCTTATGGTTAGGGAAGTGTGACATTGGCTGTACATATTGCTAAGGGCCTAATCGCCTTTGGCAAATAAAGCCACAATCATTTATTAAGTAAACATCCTATTACAGATGACACGATCAGCATCAGCTGATCTCAGTGATACTGCACTTCAATTCTATGTTTTCCATGATATCTAAGAGTACAAGAGAACCATGAGTCTAAGGAGCAGAAGCAGAAACCGGTATGGCTGAAGAGAAAAAAAAACTGACTGAAGCGAGATTAAAACAATCCAACGAAAACCAGAATAAGACGAAAACGGGTAAAATAATAAAGTCATAAAGATTCAAATATGCAGCATTTAAGCATATTGCGGTTAATAAATTCATTTATTTCACTATCCCAAAAAGTGCAGTATGCACTGGAATAAATATGTCAGCTTCTTATATCGAGGCCAACTGGAAAGTTCAAACTATTCTCATTTTAATTTTTGCCTAATTCTGAATTATTTAAACGCATTATAAAAACAAAAGTGCTTTCTTAGACATGTTGCATTATGTATTGTTTGCAAGGGGAGACATTGTATGACATGGAAAACATGAACAAATAGGTATTCTAGAGGAAGTTAAAGGCAAAACAGGAAGGAATGTCTATTGTAATGTCTACAGTAAATTAGGCTGCATGAGTCTGAGGAGCTTTAACCAAGCTATATTTTTTCTATCAACTCTGAATTAACTTTGAGACCAAGTACAGGATCTAGTCATTTTGTCACAAAATGAAGAGTTACTAAAATAACTGAAAACCTATTACTGCCATGACATACTCTACAGGCCCCTCAGAAGTGCATGTCAATGTCTGCGTTCGACCGTATGATTGCTTGTTCACAGCAGTTGATGCTCTGATCCATTCAGCTGAGCTTGTTCTTCTGTCTAAACCATGTCATCCCACCTTCATCTGGAGCAAGCCATTATAAGACTTTATCATTGTTATGACCTGCAGTTTCCTGACATAACAGAAATCCAGCAGTGTTAAAGATGACCTTTCAGAGTCTGAGTCTCTAGATGGATGAATTCAAAAGCTGTTGTTCTTTGTTGCAGTGAAACAAAAAGCACTGTAGTGGAAAGGCTGCCAATGGGTCGACTGAAATAATTCTTCCCTGTGATTATTGTTCTATTTTGAACACGGTATACCTCAGCAGTTGCAGACAAAGAAAAACTGCAGCCGTACTTTTTTTATCCAGTTCCAGCAGTCCCGCTGCTATGAAAAAATGTTTGGCAAGTCCAATAACTATGCTTTGCCTGGTTGCTATTTTGACTATTTGCCCACCTTAAGTGCTCAAGATGCCATATTCCTTCAGAGGGGCACTGTTCTGTTGCTGTTGTTGAGCCAAGACCTTCAGAAAGATATAAGGTCAACAGTGTTTACGCTACAACATAAACTACTATGAATTCATTTGCAAGAAAGTTGGTCCAGGTTCAGCTTTTTTGCTGGGCAAACCCGCATTTTTTTTTGCCCGAGTTCTCTGCACTGGTATCCCAAACAGAAAGGCCTCATTCAAATAAATGAAGGAGCTGCATTTTTTTTTTTTTGTCAGCTAATTTAACATTACTGTTTATCACACTTCAGCTGAATGATATTATGGTATTATGGTTATATCATATTATAGGTCTATAAATCTCTTCTGTCCAAATTTTAAAAACTAGTTGTTAATATTAGCTGCACATTCATGCTGAATCTCCCCTTCTACCACACTCCAAAAGTGTTCTGTGGGATTCAGATCTGGTGACTGGGGACGCCACTGAAGTCCACTGGACTCATTGTCATGTGCACAGTTGTAAAGAGATTATCTGACTTATTGTAACCTTTCTGTCAGCTCCAACCAGTCTGGAAATTATCCTCTGACCTCTCTCATCAAAAAGATGTCTCCGTCTGCAGAAATGCCGCTCACAGGATGGTTTTTGTTTTTTGCACCATTCTGAGTAAACGCTAGAGACTGTGTGTGCGAAAATCCCAGGGGATCAGCAGTTTCAGAAATACTCAAACCAGCCCATCTGGCACCAACAATCATGCCACGGTCAAAATCACTAACATCGCATTTTGATGTGAACATTAACTGAAGTTCCTGACCTGTATCTTCAGGTGTTAATGCATCGCACTGCTTCCACATGATTGGCTAATTGAATAATAGCATGAATAGGCTGGTGTACAGATGTTCCTGATAAAGTGGTCGGTAAGTGTACATCAATATCAGAAAATATTATGATGTTGATGAACAATATTTCCCAGCCCTAGCAATGAGTCGCAGTCTTAAGAAGATATTTAACCAGGAAAGATAGGCTAAAACACCTTTGTAGAAGTAGGGTATATATGGGCTTTAAATATGAGCTCACGCAAAGCTGATAAGCAAGGAAAGGATATTGTTGACTGAACAATGTAATTTAGATTACCCTTCTGACTCCTGATTTGTTACTAACAACAGGACCTCTAATCACAGAAACTGGCATAATCCAGTGAAACACTAATCAAAACAACAGAGGCAAAGAGCCAGACTTGGCTTGCCCTGCTTAACCTGGCTAATGGTCTCCGCTGTGGGATGAATTTAAATGTAGAATGAATTCTCACACAACACTGGTTTCAGTCAGGAGCTAGTGTTTCCCCATTTTGAATCTCCAGTCTCTATCATAATTATTATTATCATTATTACCATTACTATTATTATTGAGTAGATTAATACAAGGCCTTAACCCAGCAGCAGTGGGAAGGGAAAAGGGGTTGAAGGCCAAAGTTTGATGGATCAGGTGGGAGAAAGGAGATGCCCATCAAAGTTCAGACTTGGCCACATGATGTACCGCCATTGACTGTGTAACCTTTACTCTAATTTAAACGGGATCAAAACCGTAGCCTGGACATCAACTATCTATCTATGGTTTTTCACTGAGTATCTTTGACAAGTAGCTTCATTGAGTTTCACTTGAAAATCACTTTGCACTTAAAGTCACACGTCACAGTCATCAGCAACTGATGATTCAAATCTGATGAGACAGAAATTATATGTTATAATAATCATGTTTAGATGAATTTAAGATGTGTTATAAAATACACTGTATATGTGGGAAAATGTTTGGATAGAAAAGAACTAAAAAGCAGGAGCAAAGAAAAAGAAAATGAAACTGACAAGGACAAACACACATACACAAACACACATACACAAACACACACACACAAAAAAAAAAACACGAGAAGATGAGAAAGACAGTAATGACACAAAGGGACATGACAGACAAGAGATTGTACAGTCTGCTCTCACCACCTCCTCCCCATTCAGAAGCAGCATCTGACAGTCAGCGACCACACAGTACTTTGGGTTCCACACAGTTTGCTCCTCACAGGAGTGACCACGTGACATCCAGTGTCTGGATGGACACTGCACATCTAGAGAGAAAAGGAAATACAAGGACAAAGAGAATATATCATTTATGAAAGTAGAGAAAAACACAAATTGTGGCTGGTTTTTGTTCACTTGATAATGGAGAAAAATGGAGAGTGATAGCTTTAATAGTGGTATTCTAAAAAAAATTAAAAAAAAAAAAAACCTAGGAGAAGGAATGAAGTAGGCAGAAAAAATAGCAAACAATTAGGAAATTTGTTTAATGGGCCTTACATTTATCAGAAAAAAAACTAATTTTCAATACCTGCTTTGCTGAGTGACTGCAAAAAAATTTTTCTTAATTAAAAATGCCATCGGAGGGAAATGAAATCCGCATGCTGTCCATTTTGTTTTCTCTTCAATCACTCTGTGGATGTCAGTTGAAGAAAGGATAAATATAAAACAAGTGAGACAGGAATATATTGGATTCTCCTGTGTCTCCAATGATGTGGTGACATAAATCTCAGAAAAGCAATACATGTGCTTTTTCACACGGGAAATGCAGTCCATCAATTCTCACACATCGGTTACTGTCACAGAGACAGAGACTACACCAATCAAAGCAGAGCACACTCCGAGAGTTTCATTACAGATCTGTTTCGTGAAACAAACGCTTATTAGCGTCTCACTCTCTCTCTTCACACTGCATACAGGAAGAATACACGTTTTTAAAGGCTAAACTCAAACACTTAAACATACCACTACAACATTTCTGCGAAGATGTGGATCACCGGCTGGTCCCTCTCTTGTGTGCTGTGATGTTTGTGTGTGGTTCAGCAAGAGGCTTAGGAGTGGAGTGCGAGGCTAAAGAGTGTGCTGTGGTGATGGCACTTTGCTGCTCTAGCTGCTCAGAGGCAGCCCGTGCAAACGAGCATCCCTACATGGTGCTGCAATGTGTTTCACCAGAAGAGACGAAACATACGATGGGTGTATATAACCTTACTTGATGAATAGAAACTGAGAAAGCACTGAAACATATGGTATACTTTTTATAATTAGTGAGAGACAAATTCCTGTTTTATACAATTTGTTCAGAAATGTTTGTGCTTCTGAGAGTAACTTTGAAACTGGAGGTTTTCATCTCTGCTCTTGGAAATGTAAACTTGGGAAACTGAATATAAAATGTTCAGTGTACTGTCCGAGACTTTTCAGTAATGCAGAGTTTCAAGCGAAGATTCAATTCACTGAGATGTATATTATTCGTACAATGCACACTGACAATTTTTTTGCCATGTATTTCTCAGCAATCTAATTTACAATATTGTGGAATTAGAGCTACTGCACACTGGACATGAGTGTGCAAAATGCACGTAATTCAAACGTTAGATTTAGGGTTGTCACAACCCTGTCAGTTGGCTCTCTTTGATCATTTTCTCTTAGTGACTGCTTCATATCCCAGGTAGCCTTGTCACCATGCCGTTAGAGACTAGGTCACAAGTGCACAGTCACATTAATGCCCAAACACACACACACACACACACACAGATAAAGCTACTGCATACGGCATCTGACTGATCAGCTTACAGTCACGCTGTGGGCAGGAGCAAGACGAGCACAGGGTTTTCCATTTAGCTGAGCCAGAGGTAGAGATAGAGACAGGTATTTAATCCGGGTGTTGGTTAAATTACGTAATTCAGATTCACTTCCACAAGCTTTAAAATTATGAGAGCGAGATAGACAAGAGAGACATGGAGGAAGTCTTTTTGACTGACGCAGTTTTGCTTGGTAGGTCTAGCTTCATTTCCTTCAATAAAGCAACAGGAGTGAGATCTGTGAGGCAGCTGAGCTTTTTTACTCTCAAGGTGCAAATCTCTTAACAAAGCTGTTCAGCATCTACAACAACAGCAAGTAAGGACCAAAATAAAATACACACAAATCACTGGCAAGACCAATGCCATAAAAAGAAACTACTCAAGGTTAGACGCGCACCACATTTACCAAACTGGTCTTTGACAGAACTCACTGACTCCGGTTGACAGACAGACCCAAGGACCACTTGCTGATGAGATATATATGGATTTCTCTCGTGGCCTTGCTGATTTATTGATCTGGCAGATGACAGATACATATTCTGTTGTCAATCACTATTTCGCAGTCTGAGGTAGCTTTTCTAGCTGTGAGACTACGAGGCAAGAAAACTAACTTCATGACGGTAAAGCAGTAATAAGTTTAACCAACTGTTTGGCCACCTGACATAATGGTGATAATGTTTATTTTGTTGAAAAACAAATTCCAAATTTGTCCATTTTTAGGCTATTTACAACACAACAAATGGCACTAGAATGATCAATTTAATTCCCACGCAGTCTACTTCTATGATTTGATCATCTGTAGTCCTTTCACAAAATTTTCAATGATACTTTTTTGCAGAACTTTGACATTAGTTGTCTCAGATTTTTGAAGCATAATTAAAAAAAAAAAAAAAGAATTTCACTGCTTTAAAGGTTTTGCTTTTAAATTATGCTATATATATGGTGCTCAAGTGGGAGGAGGATGGATAAATAGTTAAGTACAGCAACTACAGTTGGAAAGAGATGACAAATTAACCCGATACACCCAGAAGGCGTAGTATGGATTAATCTTGTGATACGGAACATTTTGGTTGTCATAGTTTCTGTCAATTTTCACCATTTTCTGTCCACCTAAGCGTCTTCACTTTTAGCGAAACCTCTTCCATCTAAAAGACACCTAAAATCCATGCGCCAATCATAGCATATTATCATTACAAGGGCTGAATGATGATATGCCTCAGCTGCAAATGGTCCTAGAGGAACACAGGCACAGCACCTCTCCATTCTGCAGGCCGTGCCGTTAGTGCTGGTGTTGTTTGCGCCTTTGCAGGTACATAAACAGAACCTCATCACCAATATGAAGTCCATAACGTGGCCGTTCCTCTAAAACATTATTTACCTGCTTCATTTGGGAAAAACCCAGAATGGTCATTTGAAAAAAACACTCCCTGTTTTGACCAGATTCTTCTGAATCCCCAAGGATTCTAACCATTATAAAAGATGTCGGCTACATGATGAAAAAAGATTTCTAATCTTGCGATTCTGTTTCCTATGCCTGTGAGCTGTCTTTTTTTGTGATTCAGAAACAGAGGCACAACCTGGCAAATGTGTTGAAAATCTTTTTTTTTTTTTCTTTCCTTTTTTTTTAATAATTCAGAACAGTCTTTAAGGAATCTGAAAACACCCCCCAGAACAATGGTAACGGTTTTTTTTGTTTGTTTCTTTCTTTCTTTTTTAAAAGACCTCCTGGCTATTCAAATATCTTTAATAGAAACTTTATGCAAACAATGTTTCACGAGAGACACCAACTGAGGTTACACTCACAGAAGGCAAAAATAAATGACACACAAAGCTTATCTAGCTAAATATATCACTGCCTGAATGAAGAAATAACACTAAACTCTCAACCAGTTCAATAATAAAAAATACTTACGACATTTAAGTAAGTTTAAAACTAAATAATCATCAGTCAACGCGTAAAAACAAAGCCGAGGTGACGGGCTTCGCCGGGACTCCGGTTCAGCAAGTCGGTTTAACTTAGCGGCGTCGTTTTCCCAACACCCGGTCGAGCGTGAAATACGGAGCGGCACAGTGAGCTTTGTGTGCGCTCTCTCCTACCGGCCAACGGAGCCACACGACAGACGGACGCCGGTTCCTGTCCGGACACGTCTAACTTGTTCCCGCGCAACGCCGACGGCGGCCGACGGCGACCGCTAGCCACCCGCCGCCCTCTACTGGCGACAGGTGGGATCGCGCTAGGGCCGCTGCGGAGGAGAAGAGCAGGTGCTTGTCTACGGCGCGACGGTGAAACGCCGCATTTAAGATATTAACCAATGACAATAGCAACAACAACAACAATAAGAAGAAGAAGAAGAAGAAGAAGAAGAAGAAGAAGAAGTAAACGAAGAAGAAAAAGAAGAAGAAAAAGAAGAAGAAAAAGAAGAAGAAGAAGAAGAAGAAGAAGAAGAAGAAGAAAAATGCATTTAAATGCTGTCAGTAGGCCCCTGCCTCAGTGACAGTCCTTCTGAAAGCCCTTCCGACCTTGATACTATAGTAAAAATGATTACATTAAGTATCTACATGTATGTAGTATAAATATTGGCAAATAATGAGCTACAGTAATACCATAAATAATATTAAATGCTCCAAGGTCCATCCACACAAGTGTTTTCACTTATTATGCCTGATTATACCTCTTCTCTAGATTGTGTGGCGTCCTACAGCCTGTGATTGACGTCTCCCCTCGCTCTTGCAAGTGCAGCTCCTCACATAGTGCTGTGAGATTGGCGACCTCGTGTAACCAGCTCTCCGTGTTAGGAGACATTTGAGAGCCACAGCGGGAAAAGCGCTGGTGTAACTGAAAAACGTTAGCAAGGGGTCCGTTCCAATTTAAGCGCCCCAGGAGGCCAGCACGCACAACACCAAGAGTCCAAGAGTCCAAGAGCTGGAACATCAAAATGGAGGAGAACCATCCTTTATTTTATTAGTTCCACCTGTGCTTTTTATCCTGCGACAGATCAAAATGTATAGTCACATATGGGGAGGCTACTTTGGTAGCATGGTACGTTTTTTGCACATGTTTCGAACTTGGATGTTAAAAAGGTCACTAGGGAAAACAGCTGTACACAGACGCTTTTGTGAAACACTTGCCAAGATGAATGTCTAGTGAACAAAAGTTTTGCTTAATTATTAAATACTTGCACTTGACCCAAGCGTGTAGAGCCTTCCCCTCTCCATATTTGAACCGGAGCAACACAAGAAGTAGACGCCAGATGAAACAGCACTGTTTTGCCATGTTCCAAAAGCTCTATAACTGGCGAGCAGTGGCTTAGAGTAATAAGGCCATTCCACAAAGCCCGTTTAGAGCTGTTAGAGTATCTCTGTACTTCAGCGTTTTCAGTGTCATGCGAGAAGATCTTTTAGGAGGCTGACAAAGCCAGAACAGAGACCGTATGAGACCCAGCACAGTGGAGAAAATATTATTTATAAATGAAAAACTATTTAAAAAAATGAAAGAGCCCTTTAAAAAAATAAAATAAAAAATATTACACAAATCCCCTTCTGACATACTTTCACTTTGCACATTACCATCTTTCCCCAATTACACACCACATTCCCACTGATATAAAATACATACCATGTTAATGTTAACCATGCGGGGTAATGTATCAGTCCAGGGTGGCACAGGTGCATTCATATATGGATGCAAAAATATATTTTTTAAAGTATTTACGCTCAACTCTTCTCAAAAGAGCCATATTTGCCGATGTTTGTTTATGGTTCATTTTAAATGCATAATGCAAATAATATTATTACATCTTATATTTAGGATGTGGGTGTTTGGTTTCGGTAAATGTTTTCTATCTCAAAGCAACAAAATCCTTTCCCAAATAAGAGGGTACAATTAGGTTACACGTTAGTCTGCACTCTATGCGTTGTGTTACCTCTGATTGTAGGGCAGTTACGTAATCAAGCACATTTTACTGAAGCTCAAGTGAACAGCAGGGGAAAGAGACAATAGATCCTGTCTTTATTATGCTGGTGTATGCGCGCACTGATGTTTGTGTGTCCATGAGAGCGCTGTGTCGTGGGTGAGTATGATTTTGTTCTGCGTGTGGAAGATAAAGAGTGTTCCAATCAGATAGCAGCTAAATGCTCTAATCTAACTCTAAGATGACAAGCATGGCCACATTGTATTTGCATTTATTTATATTGTGATGCTCGCTCCCCTGTTTTAAACATGACTGAGATCAATAACCGCACAGTATTAGCATTTCTTTCTCCCCCTGCATCAATAGCTGGGCTCCCCAGTATGACAATAAAGCTCACCTTTCACTGGCTGCTACACAGTCCTTCTGTCAGGTATTGATAGAACAAATGTAAAAAGACCTTAATGGTATTAGATCAATACTTTAAGTTTGGAGGAGATGCTCCGCAAACATTTTGTTTGAAATACTTGCTTTCCTGTTTCCAGTAACAATGTAGTGAGTGACAGAAAAAAAAAAAATGGGAGAGAGGATGTGATCGAACACGGGCTTTGGAGTGAAGCACAAACACTGGAGAAGGGAGGCAGTATGTAGGCCGCCTTGCTGATTTACCAAGTTGACTGTGGTTGGAGCCTAATCTGAGGCAAATCAATGTTGGTGAGATCTTAAATTTAACAACTTTTTTCTTGATATTTTAGGTTTTGTTCATGGGTATCGCACAAGTTCTATAAAAATATAGAGGCTAATATTGACTTGCCATCACGTAACAGTTTCTGCACCCACTACTCCCACATAATACAGATTCTTGCCTCCCAGCTCACTATAAGTAGACCTTAGCAGGAGTCTGATTTAGAGGTTTGGAATATCCAAACATCCAAATATTGAAGATTCAATTAGAGGGACACTTTACCCACTATAATATCCATCTGATTCAATTTAAATATTTCAATTTCAAAGTATTGCTTTTATGTAAACAACATCCACATATTGTGAATATGATCTTGATCAGAAAACGTATAAATTGCTGAGGACGTAAGCAGCGGGGTCTTCGATCTTTCTGGTGACACTGTAGCGGTTCATCTACTTCCACCTTGCGCAAGCATTAGATGTTGAAAGAACCTTTCTCATGGAGGACTTCATTTCGGCTGCATTGCATCCAGGTGTGTCAGTTCCAGGACCCTGCTATTGCACATGCTGGCTATCTGAAATGTGTGCAGCCATGATTTATTTTATTAGTTACCCCTGTGCGTTTCCTCTGACGTATAAAAAGTGTATTACAGTGGCTTGGGTGGACATTGTAGACTGACTGAGTGCTGACTCGGGGCCAAGCTCATGATAAAGACGTTACAGTCCAAAACCTGCTTGGATCCTCACACGACTTTCCTGAAATCTAAGTCCTAAATCATCCTCCTCACTTGCTCTTGTTCCGGTCAGTGTCATTCTTTACAACTGGTATGCTGACTGACAAGACAAATGACTTTGACTACAGTTCACTGTCAATTTTTTGGTTTTGTATCTACGATCAGAGAAATAACGTTTGATTAATTATCTGCCTCTGTTTCATGTAATACAAGCAATAGTACAACAAAAACGTTTAAACTGTCAGAGATAGAAACTGAATTGGGGATGCTGACAGAACACGGTGGTACGTGCTCATCAAAACCAGCTGAAGAAGCACTTAGGAAGAAATGAATCCATCTAAATGGAAAGTTATAAATCCCGCCTGTCTACATGCTGCTGGCTACACCAGCATGCTCCGATGCAGATTTGAGAGATTTAGAGTCCCTGGATTCGCTGCGCGGCTGATGAGACGCTTCATCTCGTTTTCTGCTCATACAAAGCAACGTTGCAAAGACCACAAGGTAAGCC
Organism: Xiphias gladius; assembly: GCF_016859285.1. Lineage (NCBI taxonomy): Eukaryota > Metazoa > Chordata > Actinopteri > Istiophoriformes > Xiphiidae > Xiphias > Xiphias gladius. The sequence goes on along the minus strand of NC_053419.1, from coordinate 19,366,146 downwards.
CACGTGCAGAGACGGTGATTGAGCTTCCTCTCAGAGCTTTCCAGAAGTGCCGTGCATGCAAATAAGTGCCACGACCTTGCAACCAATCGCAACTTAAGGCTTGAAACTGAGCATGCAAATACACAAAAAAGACTTTGGCAATCTACCAGCATTTATAGCTCTAGAGGATGTCACACTGCCACTGACAACCACTCATTTACAATCATGGACCGAAGGGTCTCACTGAACCATAGTCGTCAAATAATAAAGTGATGGCAGTATCAACTGTGTTCTAAGAGCATGAAGATACTGGCATGAGGCCAGAAGACCCGCGTCAACCAGTCATTGGCACAATGGAGCGAGCTGGAAAATGAAGGGAAAAGTCTCTGTAGTTGCTGCTGCTTTTGAAAAGCCACGGCTTTAATATGAAGCTTGAGCAGTTTTGTAGCTTCTGGTCATCAATTAAAATTTAATCTACAGTTGCACCCCTCAGTCAAGTGAGGAAATGATCAAAGATCAGTGGTCTACATATGAATGTCTTCAAGCTCTGACTATATGAATCACTGTCACTGTAGAGCACAAGCTGCAGAAGTTGTCTTGGAGATACAATATCTATTAGACAGAAATCAAGACTGCACAAACACCACTTTGGTTATAATAAACACGGCAAGGCATTCATTCCACAGTCTAGCAAAAAGTCTCCCTTCCTTTGAGAGTAGGACTATCACGCATATTGTATGAGACAGATTAGATCACATTCTAGAGGTTAGACTTTAAGAGATTAAATCAACTTTGCTAGAAACAGCAGAAAAATCCTGTAAAAGGCCAAATAAAATTTGAAATGCCACAAAATATCAAGAGTAATGTGTGGTAAAAAGGAATTTGTGTGTGGGCAAGGAATCGGAGGGGTTAAACGTGGTTAAACTTCTGAGAATTAGCACTATGGCTAAAAATGCATTTTTGAATCCACTTATACAATGTGGACAATGTTATGGAATCAATCATAGTCAGTCATTTACCCGGAGACAAAGAATCTGGAAAAACCTTTGATGCCTACTACATGTATCTGTTTTTCTGATGTATTTACACGAGTAGTAAAAAAAAAGGTTTGAAATCCTCAGAAAATTTCACTGTGGCGTGGCCTCAATGGTTGTGTTTGGTGTGCTGCCTGATAGGAGGGCCGGTAGGTGAGGTGGTTCCGCCTACTTTGTCGGCCGCCGCAACTGTTTTGAGTCAGTGTGGCGGGACCGTTAGCACGTCCCCTCATCGTCACACGCGCGTACACAGCGAGACAGACAGTGACAGCTGGCCGTCAGTTAATGAGACAATGTTCGAAAGAACAATGTGGGCCAACGAATCAACGGTTCGATTGTTAACTTTCTCTGAAGAACAGCTGGACTGTGAAAACTAAATGTGAAAAAAAGACTATCTGCGAGCAACATTGCGTTCCTGTGTTTCTGCGATGGCCAAGCCTGATAAAAATGCACTTGGTGAAGAGAATCCTGAAAACAGTGTTAAAAAATTAAACTATAAGCCAGGAGAGAAGGATGGTACCTGAATACTAACACAAAACAGTGAATACAAGCTGGCAAATAAGAGAGAGTTTTGATTTCCATTTTGTAGCCTTGTGGCTGTGAACCGCAATCACGTTTTAAGTTGAAGTGACTTAGCAGGAGATTTTCCATCATTTCTCTTAGCTGCTGAGTGGGAGTTGCGTAGGAAGTGCTACACTTGACTGTCATGGAGGATGTTTTTGTTACATACAAACTGGCACAGACTTTGAACTCTCTCCGTAACTGCTGGTTGAACATCCTTTGTCTGGCCCCCTGTCGGGGAGGAGATGTTCTCCTTTTAACAGCTTAGAGGGTTAGTCGAGCAAATGATGGTGTGTAGGTGCTTCCGGAAAGATCAGGGAAACCGGTTTCATCAAGCTGTGTTAAAGACTTTCCCTTTCATTCCATTAATGACCCAAAAATACAAATTAGTACAAAAAAAGTACCTTAAGTTGTGTGTAACCAGAACTCAAATTTGAATAAATGAAGGAATAAATAAATAAATAACTAGAGAGAGGACGCAGATCGCTTTGGTGACCCTGGGCCTTCTTCTGAGGGGTTAGAATTAAATTTCAGACTGATGTTGGCCTTTGGGGGGGGGGTCTCAGTGGAGACAGCCAAGCATGAAAACACTGAGTTCTGTGTGCATTAGGGACCAAAGGTATATCAGAGACCTGGCATCATATCCGTAAAATGTCTGCGTACAAAAAAAAGTGTGGGACATTTTTTACACTACAGAAGAGCACGACATATAAACTGAAACTAAGCACGAGAAATGACACAGTGAAAAGATTAAAAAGCAAAAAGAAGTTTATTTGTAATTACTTTTTCAATTATTTTTTGAAAATAGGTATAGATAAATAGCATAGCGTTTTCACGAACCAAATACAATTAAATTAGAAAATAAAAGCTATAAAAAGACAATGAACGGAGAATCTACGACTATCCTAAATTAAATCATAATGAAACACACTGGATTAGCCATGACTACATGCCTCATTACTTGCTAAAGAATGATTTTATGTGGAATTTAAAATAATTCTGAAAGGGTTGGGGGTTCTCCGTATTAACCCCTTGAGCGGAAGAGGTTAGTTAGTTGGATAAATATGTACATTTGCCTTAGATTCTGATACACTGAATTCAGTAGCTAGCTCATGCAAACAAACATACTATCTGTACTAGTTTTACTAGTTTATCTTCTTGCCTAACTCCCACTCTAACCTTTTTTCTACGTACTGGAACATTTTCTAAACCTGTCACTTAATGAATAAGAAAACATAACGTAAAATTTGATTTGTGGGGAGGTGGACAAACTGGTTTCCACAAAAGATGAGCTTTATAGTTTGCGCATTTTTGACAACACTTTATGATGAGTTGCTTTGTGACAGTGTTTGTGCAACATTTGGTTCTTGGTACAGATTAGTACGGCCTTGGTTTATCATGATCTGCTCTGTAAGTCGGGTGTGGTAAACCAGTTAAGGTGTTGACTTCATGAATACAAATGTTCAGAAATGCTCCCCTGTCAGACCCCTCTGAAGCTGAAATGACCGTGACACAGAATGGAGTTAAAGGAGTTGCAGTAACATTACAAAATGAAGAAACCAATAATACATC